>NC_012872.2:34602253-34656364 GCF_000003195.3 Sorghum bicolor | reverse complement strand
TGGTTTGCATGGAACATACCATATGCTTGGAAATCAATTTCGATGCACCCGATGGAACTCCTTGATGACGTGTGTCATATGGAATCTCGCTTCGATCCATTTGGAGACATTGTTAGTTTCGGTGCAAGATAAGTGCACAGTTTGCACCTAATGCACCATAGTCTAAGAAACCATTTTGGACGCACTTGTTGGTACTCCTAGGTGAAGGGCTCAAGTGGATGCTCAGTTCGGTCAGTTAGGAGATAGTGCTAATTTTGATGCAATATAGGTGCATGGTTTGCATGGAACATACCATATGCTTGGAAATCAATTTGGATGCACCTGATGGAACTCCTTGATGACGTGTGTCATATGGAATCTCGCTTTAGTCTGTTTAGAAATAGTGTTAGTTTTAGTGCAAGATATGTGCATGGTTTGCGCCGAATGCACTATAGTCTAAGAAACCATGTTGGAAGCACCTGTTGGTACTTCGGTGAAGAGGCTCAAGTGGAAGCTCGGTTTGATCTGTTTGGAGATAGTGCTAATCTTGATGCAAGTTAGGTGCATGATTTGCAAGGAACATACCATATGCTTAGAAATCCATTTGGACGCACCCGATGGAACTCCTAGATGACGTGTGTTATATGGAATCTTGCTTCGGTCCGTTTGTAGACATTGTAAGTTTTAGAGCAAGATAGGTGCACAGTTTGCGCCTAATGCACCAAAGTCTAAGAAACTATTTTGGACGCACTATTTGGTACTCCTGGGTGAAGAGGCTCAAGTGGAAGCTTGGTTCGGTCAGTTTGGAGATAGTGCTAATCCTTAAGCAAGGCAGGTGCATGGTTTGCATGGAACATACCATATGCTTGGAAATCAATTTGGATGCACCCGATGGAACTCCTTGATGACGTGCGTCATATGGAATCTCGATTCGATCCATTTGGAGACATTGTTAGTTTCAATGCAAGATAGGTGCACAATTTGCACCTAATGCACCATAGTCTAAGAAACTATTTTGGACACACTTGTTGGTACTCCTAGGTGAAGGGGCTCAAGTGGATGCTCGGTTCAGTCTGTTTGGAGATAGTGCTAATCTTGATGCAAGATAGGTGCACGGTTTGCATAGAACCTACCAAATGCTTGGAAATCAATCTGGACGCACATGATGGAACTCCTAGATGACGTGTGTCATACGAAATCTTGCTTCGGTCTGTTTGGAGACTGTGTTAGTTTTGGTGCAAGATAGGTGCATGGCTTGCACATAATGCAGCATAGGCAAAGAAACCATTTTGGACGCACCCGATGGTACTCCTAGGTAAAAGGCTCAAGTGAAAGCTCGGTTTGGTCTATTTGGAGACAGTGCTAATCTTGATGCAAGATAGATGCACGGTCTGCATTGAACCATATGCTTAGAAATTAATTTGGACACACCCGATAGAACTCCTTGATGACGTGTGTCATATGGAATCTCGCTTTGGTGTGCTTAGAAACAGTATTTGTTTTAGTGCAAGATATGTGCATGGTTTGCGCCGAATGCACCATAGTCTAAGAAACCATGTTGGAAGCACCTGTTGGTACTTCGGTGAAGAGGCTCAAGTGGAACCTCGGTTTGATCTGTTTGGAGATAGTGCTAATCTTGATGCAAGATAGGTGGATGATTTGCAAGGAACATACCATATGCTCAGAAATCAATTTGGACGCACCCAATGGAACTCCTAGATGACGTGTGTTATATGGAATCTTGCTTCGGTCTGTTTCTAGACATTGTAAGTTTTAGTGCAAGATAGGTGCATAGTTTGCGCCTAATGCACAGTAGTCTAAGAAATCATTTTGGACGCACCCGATGGTACTCCTAGGTCAAGGGGCTCAAGTGAAAGCTCGGTTTGGTCTGTTTGGAGATAGTGCTAATCTTGATGCAAGATAGATGCACGGTTTGCATGGAACATACGATATGTTATAAATCAATTAGGACGCACCTGATATAATGCCTTGAGGATGTGTGTCATATGGAATATTGATTCGGTTTGTTTAGAGGTAGTATTAGTATTGGTAGAAGATATGTGCACGGTTTACACCTAATGCACCATAGGCTAAGAAACCCTTTTAGACGCACCCGATGGTACTCGTAGTTGAAGAGGCTCAAGTGGAGGCTCGATTTGGTCTGCTCAGATATAGTGCTAATCTTGATGCAAGATAGTTGCACAGTTTGCATGGAACAGACCATATGTTTAGAAATCAATTTGGACGCACCCAATAGAACTCCTAGATGACGTGTGTCGTATGGAATCTCACTTTGGTCTGTTTGAAGACAATGTTAGTATCGGTGCAAGATAGGTGCATAGTTTGTGCCTAATGCACCATAGTCTAAAAAACCGTTTTTGACGGACCTATTTGTACTCCTAGATGAAGAGGCTCAATTGGAAGCTCGGTTCGGTCTGTTTGGAGATAGTGCTAATCTTGATGCAAGATAGGTGCACGGTTTGCATGGAACATACAATATGCTTGGAAATCAATTTGGATGCACCTGATGGAACTCCTTGATGACGTGTGTCATATGGAATCTCGCTTTAGTCTGTTTAGAAATAGTGTTAGTTTTAGTGCAAGATAGGTGCACGGTCTGCATGGAACGTACCATAGTCTAAGAAACCATTTTGGAAGCACCTGTTGGTACTTCGGTTAAGAGGCTCAAGTGGAAGCTCGGTTTGATCTATTTTGGAGATAGTGCTAATCTTGATGCAAGATAGGTGCACAGTTTGCAAGGAATATACCATATGTTTAGAAATCAATTTGGACGCACCCAATGGAACTCATAGATGACGTGTGTCATATGGAATCTTGCTTCGGTCCATTTGTAGACATTGTAAGATTTAGTGCAAGATAGGTACACAGTTTGCGCCTAATGCACCATAGTCTAAGAAACCATTTTGGACGCGCTATTTGGTACTCCTGTGTGAAGAGGCTCAATTGGAAGCTCGGCTCGGTCTGTTTGGAGATAGTGCTAATCTTGATGCAAGATTGTTGCATGATTTGCATGGAACATAGCATATGCTTAGAAATCAATTTGGACGCACCCAATGGAACTCCTAGATGACGTGTGTCATATGTAATCTTGCTTCGGTTCATTTGTATACATTGTAAGTTTTAGTGCAAGATAGGTGCACAGTTTGCGCCTAATGCACCATAGTCTAAGAAATCAATTTGGACGCACTATTTGGTACTCCTTGGTGAAGAGGCTAAAGAGGAAGCTAGGATCAGTTTGGAGATAGTGCTAATCCTTATGCAAGGTAGGTGCATGGTTTGCATGGAACATACCATATGCTTGGAAATCAATTTCGATGCACCCGATGGAACTCCTTGATGACGTGTGTCATATGGAATCTCGCTTCGATCCATTTGGAGACATTGTTAGTTTCGGTGCAAGATAAGTGCACAGTTTGCACCTAATGCACCATAGTCTAAGAAACCATTTTGGACGCACTTGTTGGTACTCCTAGGTGAAGGGCTCAAGTGGATGCTCAGTTCGGTCAGTTAGGAGATAGTGCTAATTTTGATGCAATATAGGTGCATGGTTTGCATGGAACATACCATATGCTTGGAAATCAATTTGGATGCACCTGATGGAACTCCTTGATGACGTGTGTCATATGGAATCTCGCTTTAGTCTGTTTAGAAATAGTGTTAGTTTTAGTGCAAGATATGTGCATGGTTTGCGCCGAATGCACTATAGTCTAAGAAACCATGTTGGAAGCACCTGTTGGTACTTCGGTGAAGAGGCTCAAGTGGAAGCTCGGTTTGATCTGTTTGGAGATAGTGCTAATCTTGATGCAAGTTAGGTGCATGATTTGCAAGGAACATACCATATGCTTAGAAATCCATTTGGACGCACCCAATGGAACTCCTAGATGACGTGTGTTATATGGAATCTTGCTTCGGTCCGTTTGTAGACATTGTAAGTTTTAGAGCAAGATAGGTGCACAGTTTGCGCCTAATGCACCATAGTCTAAGAAACCATTTTGGACGCACTATTTTGTACTCCTGGGTGAAGAGGCTCAAGTGGAAGCTTGATTCGGTTAGTTTGGAGATAGTGCTAATCCTTATGGAAGGTAGGTGCATGGTTTGCATTGAACATACCATATGCTTGGAAATCAATTTGGATGCACCCGATGGAACTCCTTGATGACGTGTGTCATATGGAATCTCGCTTCGATCCATTTGGAGACATTGTTAGTTTCGGTGCAAGATAGGTGCACAGTTTGTGCACCATTGTCTAAGAAACCATTTTGGACGCACTTGTTGGTACTCCTAGGTGAAGGGGCTCAAGTGGATGCTCAGTTCGGTCTATTTGGAGATAGTGCTAATCTTGATGCAAGATAGGTGCACGGTTTGCATGGAACATACCAAATGCTTGGAAATCAATCTAGACGCACATGATGGAACTCCTAGATGACGTGTGTCATACGAAATCTTGCTTCGGTCTGTTTGGAGATAGTGTTAGTTTCGGTGCAGGATAGGTGCATGGTTTGCACATAATGCAGCATAGGCTAAGAAACCATTTTGGACGCACCCGATGGTACTCCTAGGTAAAAGGCTCAAGTGAAAGCTCGGTTTGGTCTATTTGGAGACAGTGCTAATCTTGATGCAAGATAGATGCACGGTCTGCATGGACCGTACCATATGCTTAGAAATTAATTTGAACACACCCGATAGAACTCCTTCATGACGTGTGTCATATGGAATCTCGCTTTGGTGTGCTTAGAGACAGTGTTAGTTTTGTGCAAGATATGTGCACGGTTTGCGCCTAATGCACCTAAGTCTATGAAACCATTTTGGAAGCACCTGTTGGTACTCCTAGGTGAAGAGGCTCAAGTGGAGGCTCGGTTCGATATGTTTAGAGATAGTGCTAATTTTGATGCAAGATAGGTGCACGATTGGCATAGAATATACCATATGCTCAGAAATCAATTTGGACGCACCAGATGGAACTCCTAGATGACATGTGTCATATTGAATCTCACTTCGGTCCGTTTAGAGACAGTGTTAGTTTTGGTGTAAGAAAGGCGTTTGCACCAAATGCACCATAGGATAAGAAACCATTTTTGATGCACCCGATGGTACTCCTAGGTCAAGGGGCTCAAGTGAAAGCTCGGTTTGGTCTGCTTGGAGATATTGCTAATCTTGATGCAAGATAGATGCACGGTTTGCATGGAACATACGATATGCTCAGAAATCAATTAGGACGCACCTAATATAACTCCTTGATGATGTGTGTCATTTGGAATCTTGCTTCAGTTCGTTTAGAGATAGTGTTAGTTTTGGTAGAAGATATGTGCACGGTTTACGCCTAATGCACCGCACCCGATGGTACTCGTAGTTCAAGAGGCTCAAATGGAGGCTCGATTTGGTCTGTTCGGATATAGTGAAAATCTTGACGCAAGATAGTTGCACAGTTTGCATGGAACGTACCATATGTTAAGAAATCATTGGACGCACCCAATGGAACTCCTAGATGACGTGTGTCATATGGAATCTCGCTTCAGTCTGTTTGGAGACAATGATAGTTTCGGTGCAAGATAGGTGCATAGTTTGTGCTTAATGCACCATAGTCTAAGAAACCATTTTTGATGCACCTGTTTGTACTCCTAGATGAAGAGGCTCAAGTGGAAGCTTGGTTCGGTCTGTTTGGAGATAGTGCTAATATTGATGCAAAATAGGTGCACTGTTTGCATGGAACAAACCATATGCTTGGAAATCAATTTGGACACACCCGATGGAACTCCTTGATGACGTGTGTCATATTTAATCTCACTTTGGTCTGTTTAGAAACAGTGTTAGTTTCAATGCAAGATATGTGCATGGTTTGCGCCTAATGCACCATAGTCTAAGAAACCATTTTGGAAGCGCCTATTGGTACTTCGGTGAAGAGGCTCAAGTGGAAGCTCGGTTTGATCTGTTTGGAGATAGTACTAATCTTGATGCAAGATTGGTCCATGATTTGCAAGGAACATACCATATGCTTAGAAATCAATTTGTACGCACCCAATGGAACTCCTAGATTACATGTGTCATATGGAATCTTGCTTCGGTCTGTTTGGAGACAATGTTAGTTTCGGTGCAAGATAGGTGCATAGTTTGTGCTTAATGCACCATAGTCTAAGAAACCATTTTTGATGCACCTGTTTGTACTCCTAGATGAAGAGGCTCAAGTGGAAGCTCGGTTCGATCTATTTGGAGATAGTGCTAATCTTGATGCAAGATAGGTGCACGGTTTGCATGGAACATACCATATGCTTAGAAATCAATTTTGATGCACCCGATGGAACTCCTTGATGACGTGTGTCATATGGAATCTCGCTTTGGTCTGTTTAGAAACAGTGTTAGTTTCGGTGCAACATATGTGCATAGTTTGCGCCTAATGCACCATAGTCTAAGAAACCATTTTGAAAGCACCTATTGGTACTTCAGTGAAGAGGCTCATGTGGAAGCTCGGTTTGATCTGTTTGGAGATAGTGCTAATCTTGATGCAAGATAGGTGCATGATTTGCAAAGAACATACCATATACTTAGAAATGAATTTGGACGCACCCAATGGAACTCCTAGATGGCGTGTGTCATATGAAATCTTGCTTCGGTCTGTTTGTAGACATTGTAAGTTTCAGTGCAAGATAGGTGCACAATTTGCGCCTAATGCACCATAGTCTAAGAAATCATTTTGGACGCACTATTTGGTACTCTTGGTGAATAGGCTCAAGTGGAGGCTTGGTTCGGTCTGTTTAGAGATAGTGCTAATCTTGATGCAAGATAGGTGCACGATTTGTATGGAACATACCATATGCTCAGAAATCAATTTGGACGCACCATATGGAAATCGTAGACGACATGTGTCATATGGAATCTCACTTCAGTTCGTTTAGAGACAGTGTTAGTTTCGGTACAAGATAGGTGCATAGTTTGCACCTAATGCACCATAGGATAAGAAACCATTTTGGACGCACCCGATGGTACTCCTAGGTCAAGGGGCTCAAGTGAAAGCTCAGTTTGGTCTGTTTGGAGACAGTACTAATCTTGATGCAAATAGCACGGTTTGCATGGAACGTACGATATGCTCAGAAATCAATTAGGACGCACCTAATTTAAGTCCTTGATGATGTGTGTGAAAGCCTAAGTTTGGTTTTGGTAATTAATGACAGCAAGTTGCTAATGCCTTGTGTTTAAGTGTTTTGAGTTAGGCATAGCAACACATGTGATGAAGGTGCATGGTGGCATGGAAAGGTGGCCACATGATCACAAAGGGATGAAGCATGAAGTGAAGATCATGATGATAGACGAGGAGCAAAGTTATCAAGGCAAAGGTATAATCATAGGGTTTTGCTTTTGCCGGTCTAAGATGAGTAGAGAAGTGATTGACCGGGTTTAGGATAGATAGCTGACTATCAAGAGGGGAAATCACGGTCATCTCTCGAATCAAGTGCTACTAGGTCCATATCTTGAGCATATGCATTAGGATCTAGTAAAGTGCTAACTTGAATCGTTGATAAAAATATTTGTGAAAATGCTAACACACTTGCACAAGTGTTGTGACACTTTGTTGTTGGCACATGGAAGCAAGGGAAGAAGTTGGAGATCGTTTCGTGTAAAGCGTACAGGCCAAACGCGTCCGGTATGAGGTCGGACGTGTCCGAGTTGAGGCACCGGACTCGGAAACAGTTTTCACCTGGAGTCTGGTGTGTTTTGTCCGGAGAGGATGCTTTCTCAGAGAAGCTCTCTGAGTTTGCGTCCGGTGCAACTCATCTAGAAGAGCTCTCTCAGTTAAGGTCAGGTGTGCCCGACTGCAGCACATTGAAAACAGCCAACGGCTAGTTTTTTGTGGGTGCTTATAAATAGTTGGTGGCCAGCTTTTGGGGGTTCACTCTTGCACATTTGATTACTTGAGACATACCTTGAGCTAGAGAACACTCTCTCCACTCATCTCCTTGCTTGATTGCTAATTCTATTGAGATTGAGTGAGATTCAAGTGCATTGCTTTGAGAGTTGCATTTAGTGGCACTTGATTCTTGAGTTTGCTGCGGATTTCTTGTTAACCTTGGGTGTTTCCCGACGCCCTAGATGGCTTGGAGCAGCGGTGGTGTTGGGCTCGTGATTGGAGATTGTTTCGAGCCTCACCAAGTGATTTGCGAGGGGTTCTTGAGCCTTCCCCGCGGGAGATCGCAATTGGCTACTCTAGTGGATTGCTCGTGGCTTGGAGGATCCCCATCTTGTGAGTGGATGTGCGGCACCCGCTGAGGGTTTGGCTTTGGATTGCCAATTGGCTCGTGATCCATCAAGTGGGTGTATCGCCACAACGTGGAGTAGCTTGCCGGGAAGCAAGCGAACCTCAGTAAAAATCTTGTGTCATCTCTTGCCGAGGATTCTCTTGTGATTGTGAGTGATTGATTGGATATATCTCTACTCTACAACATTGGTATAACAATCACTCTCGACTCCTTTACTTATTTGTATATCTTGCTAGTTGTAGCTTGTTTAGTTTAGTCTTCTTGTTTAGGAGTGTAACTAGCCTTCTCTTGTTGTTGTGCTTTAGTGTTTAGCCTTGTACTAGTTTGTATAGGTGGCTTGCATAGCTTAGTTGAGCTAGTGCTAGAATTGCTTCGCCATTTGTTTTACTAATCAACTTGTCTAGTTGAAGTTTGTAGAAAATTTAAATAGGCTATTCACCCCCCTCTAGCCATTTGGACCTTTCAAGTGGTATTAGAGCCGAGGCACCGTTTATTTGAGGCTTAACAACCTACGGTGAAGAAATGGCTCTTAATTTGGATATCAACAACACCAAGAAGGCACCTTTCTTTGATGGTACCAATTATGCATATTGGAAGGTCAAGATGACCGCTCATCTTAAGTCAATCAATAGAGAGGTTTGGAAGGTGACCGAAACAAAGTTTGAGGTTGCAAATGAGAATGCACCAACACCGGTTGAAGAGAAGAAGCTTCAATGCAATAACATTGCAATTAGTGCTCTTCATGAAGCTCTTGATGACAAGACCTTTGAGCAAATCAAGAACATTGTGATTGCTCATGATGCATGGGCAAAATTAGAAGAAACATTTGAGGGTACCAAGGGAACCAAGACCGCCAAGGCATACATCCTCCAAGAAAAGTTCTCAAGCTTCAAGATGCAAGAAGATGAAAGTGTGCCGAAGATGTTTCATCGGTTGCAAGTCATTGTGAATGAACTCAAGGCACTTGGGGAAGAAGTAAAAGATAGTCAATTCTCTATGAAGTTCTTGAGAAGCTTGCCCAAGAGATTTGACACATTGATCACCGTGCTAGTCAAGACAACACTTAGTGATTCAACTCCCCAACAAGTCTTCCAAGAGGTGATGACTGATGATGCTTATAGGGAAGATGATGAGAAGGATGAGTTGATCAAGAAGAAGAAGAAGGATGGTGAGAAGAAAGATGATGAGAAGAAGAAAAGTGTGGCATTCAAGGCCTCCTCATCCAAGGGCAAAGCCAAATAGAGTCATCAAGTGAAGAAGAAGCAAGCTCTTGTGATAGTGATGAAGATGAGGAGATGGCTCTTCTTATCAAAAGATTTAGCAAGTTTATGAAGAATAAGGGCTATCGGGCAAGAAGAAAGAAGAGCTCTTCCAAGAAGAATGATCATTCCATGAGGTGCTTTAGATGCCATAGCAAGGATCATCTCATCGCCAAGTGTCCTTATGATAGTGATGATGAAGATGCTATCAAGAAGGAAAGAAAGAAGCAAAAGAAGAAGCAAGAAAAGAAGGAAGGCTCAAACCAGAAGAAGGGTGATGCCCTTGCTGCAACTTGGGATAGTGATGACTCCTCAAGTGATGTTGAAAGCACCAAGAAGATGGCGCACGCTAGCATTGCAATCTAAGGAAAGATCTCCATCTTCGACACTCCATCATGCTTCATGGCTAAGGCCACTAAGGTATCATCCGATGATGAGAGTGACCATGCTAGTGATAGTGATGATGATGAACCAACTAAAGATGAACTAATCACTATGCTAGAAGATTGCACTCATCACTATAAAGAAACTAGGAAGGAGTGCAAGGCCTTGCTTAAGGATAAGAAAACCCTTGAGCAAGAACTTGATGAGCTTAGGGCATCTTATGAGAGTCTAAAGGAAGACCATAAGAAGCTTCAAAAGGCTCACACTAAGCTTGAAGAAGCTCATTCCTCTCTAGTTAACAAGTGTAAAAATGAGCCAACTAAAATTGAAAAAGCTCAAACTTGCAACATAGGCCTAACATGTGATATCTTAAGCAAGCCTATTGTTGTTGCTTCTACTAACCCTTCATGTAGCACATCTACATCATCCTCATCTAGTGGTGATGGTTTCACATGTGAGACCACACTTAAAGTTGAGAATAAAATTCTCAAGAAGGAGGTGAAAGAGCTCAATCACACCTTAGCCAAGGCTTATGGTGGTGAGGACCGCTTGCTTATGTGCTTGGGTAGCCAAAGAGCTTCTCTCTATAAAGAGGGATTAGGCTATAACCCCAAGAGAGGCAAGGCCGCCTTTGCTCCTCACAAGACTAGTTTTGTGAAGAACAATGGCCGGTATTGCAAAGCTTGCAAGCAAGTTGGTCACCTAGAGCAACAATGCATGAACAAGAAACCCAAAGCTCATGTATCCTCAATTAAGCTCAATTCTTTTTATGTGCTTACTAAGGATACAAAAGGTGTTCATGCTAAGTTCATTGGTGCGCCATGGATGGGCTCAAAGAAGAAAGCCATTTGGGTACCAAAGAGCTTAGTTGCTAACCTTGGAGGAACCAATCAAGTTTGGGTACCTAAAAAGAATTGATCTTTTCTTGTAGGTCAATTACAAAGCCAGAGGAAGGCATTGGGTGCTTGATAGTGGGTGCACTCAACATATGACTGGGGAGTCTTGTATGTTCAAGTCAATTGATACAAATGAAAATGGTGGCTTTGATTCAATCACCTTCGGCAACAACAAGAAAGGCAAGGTCAAGGGGCTTGGTAAAATTGCTATCTCAAATGACATGAGCATATCAAATGTGTTGCTAGTTGAGAGCCTTGATTTCAATCTTTTGTCAATTGCACAACTTTGTGACCTTGGCTTCAAGTGCATCTTTGGAAGTGATGATGTTGAGGTGGTTAGTGTTGATGGATCAAACTTGATATTCAAAGGATTTAGGCATGGTAGCTTATACTTGGTTGATTTCAATGATAGTGACACTCAATTGACATCTTGCCTAATTAGCAAATCAAGTTTGGGTTGGTTGTGGCATAAAAGGCTTGGTCATGTTGGAATGAAACAATTGAACAAACTATTGAGGCATGACTTAGTTTGAGGCTTGAAGGATGTTTCTGAAGGTGATTGTAGTGCTTGTCAAGCCAGAAAGCAAGTTGGAAATGCACATCCTAAGAAAAGTGAAATGAGCACATCAAAGGCATTTGAGCTATTGCACATGGATTTATTTGGGCCAACAACATACACTAGCATTGGTGGCAACAAGTATGGATTTGTGATAGTTGATGACTACACTAGATATACTTGGGTGTTCTTTCTCTATGACAAGAGTGATGTTTGTGATCTATTCAAGTCTTTTGTCAAGAGGGTGCAAAATGAGTTTGAAACTACATCAAGAAGATTAGAAGTGACAATGGTAGTGAATTCAAGAACACAAGAAATGAGGAATTGTGTGATGATCTTGGCATTGGACATCAATTCTCTCCAACATACACTCCTCAATCCAATGGTGTAGTTGAAAGGAAGAATACAACCTTGATTGATATGGCTAGATCAATGCTTAGTGAATACAATGTTAGCCATTCATTTTGGAGTGAAGCTATCAACACGGCTTGCTATTGTAGCAACCGTCTCTATTGCCATGGGAAGCTTGGGAAGACACCGTATGAGCTATTGAATGGAAGAAAGCCCAACATTGCATACTTTAGAGTGTTTGGTTGCAAATGCTACATTCTCAAGAAAGGCACTAGATTGAGCAAATTTGAGAAGAAATGTGATGAAGGGTTCTTACTTGGTTATTCCACCACAAGCAAAGCATATAGAGTTTGGAACTTGACAAGTGGCACATTGGAAGAAGTTCATGATGTTGAGTTTGATGAAACCGAGGGATCTCAAAGTGAAGCTCAAAATCTTGATGATGTGAGAGGAGATAAATTGGCAAATGCAATGAAGAACATGGATGTTGGTGACATAAGGCCAAGGCAAGTTGATGATGATGGTGACATTCACATGATCAATCAAGAAGTGCAAATTGATACAAATCAAGCTAGTACTACTGGCTCTCATGATGATGATCAAAACCAAACTCAAGCAAGTGGAAGCTATCAATTCCCAATTCTCCAACCTACAAGCATAGCAAGGGATCATCCATTGGATCAAGTCATTGGTGGTATTCAAAGTGGTGTGCAAACAAGATCAAGGCTAGCATCCTTTTGTGAGCACTATTCATTTGTCCCTTTTGAAGAACCAAAGAGAATATAAGATGCATTGAAGGATTCCGATTGGGTAAATGCCATGCATGAAGAATTGAACAACTTCACAAGAAATCAAGTGTGGGAGCTCGTTGAGAGGCCAAAGAACTACAATGTCATTGGAACCAAGTGGGTCTTTAGAAACAAGCAAGTTCAAGATGGTGTAGTTGTGAGAAACAAAGCAAGATTAGTAGCACAAGGCTACACTCAAGTTGAAGGTCTTGACTTTGGAGAAACATATGCACCGGTTGCAAGATTGGAGGCAATTAGAATATTATTAGCCTATGCTTGTGCCCACAACATCAAGCTCTATCAAATGGATGTGATGAGTGCATTTCTCAATGGATACATCAATGAGTTGGTTTATGTTGAACAACCTCCCAGTTTTGAAGATGACAAGAAACCCAACCATGTTTACAAGCTCAAGAAGGCATTGTATGGTTTAAAGCAAGCACCTAGAGCATGGTATGAGAGATTGAGAGATTTCTTTCTCTCTAAAGGGTTCAAGATGGGAAAGGTTGACACTACCCTCTTCACCAAGAAGCTAGGCAAGGACTTGTTTGTGTTGCAAATATATGTTAATGATATCATCTTTGGATCAACCAATCAAGACTTTTGTGAAGAGTTTGGAAGAATGATGGCAAATGAGTTTGAGATGTCCATGATTGGAGAGCTTAGTTACTTCCTTGGTCTTCAAATCAAGCAAATGAAGAATGACACTTTTGTAAGTCAAGGAAAGTACATCAAGGACATGATCAAGAAGTTTGGGTTGCAAGAAGCAAAACCAATGAGCACACCTATGGGCACAAATGATCAATTAGGTAGTGATGCAAGTGGCAACATGGTAGATCAAAAGCTATACCGGTCCATGATTAGAAGTTTGCTCTTTGTCACCGCATCAAGGTCGGATGTAATGTTTAGTGTGTGCAAATGTGCAAGATACTAAGCTTCACCTAGAGAGAGTCACTTGAAGGCAACCAAAAGAATATTGAGATATCTCAAGGGCACTCATGATGTTGGATTATGGTATCCCAAGGGGTCTAACTTTGAATTAATTGGATATTCGGACTCTGACTATGGTGGATGCAAGATTGATAGAATGAGCACAAGTGGTACTTGTCAATTGCTAGGAAGATCTCTAGTTTCATGGTCATCAAAGAAACAAAATAGTGTTGCACTATCAACCGCCGAGGCCGAATACATTAGTGCCGGTAGTTGTTATGCACAATTGCTTTGGATGAAAGCTACCTTGAATGACTTTGGAATCAAATTCAAGAATGTGCCTTTGCTATGTGACAATGAAAGTGCAATCAAGATGACATAAAATCTGGTTCAACATTCAAGAACCAAGCACATTGACATAAGGCACCATTTCATAAGAGATCATCAACAAAAGGGTGATATTAGCATTGAAAGCATTGGCACCGAAGATCAACTAGTCGACATCTTCACAAAGCCACTTGATGAGAAGAGATTTTGCAAGTTGAGGAATGAGTTGAACATACTTGACTTCTCCAACTTGACATGACTGCACCCCTACATTTATATATGACATGCCCCTCCTCCAACAAAGCAAGGTAAAGTTGGTTGACATAGCATTCATACTTTGCTAAGGACATGATTAGAACATATAGACATGTTTGCATGACAAATAGGCTCATTCATGAAAATCAAAAGGATTTGATGTATGTATGGTACCACTATTGTTTCTATGGTTGTTTGATCTAGTGGTAGCATATGACATGTTTGTGAGCTTGTGAGCCTAGTGTTGGATCTAGAATATGAGCTTATGATGTGTAATTCAACATGGTCAAGATAACCCTTATACTTTATGAGGTGTGAAAAAGCTTGTCCTTGGATCAAACCGAGTTACATATTTTAGGCAAGTGATCTAGATTGAACCACAATTTGACCCTCACATTGATTGACTTAATTCTCACTAAAATTTGAACCTTTGTGGTCATTGATGAAAAAGGGGGAGAGAAACAAAGATAAAGTCAACAAGGGGGAGAGAAACAAGAGAAACAAAGATAGGGAGAGAAAAGAAGAGAAAACCTTTTAGCACACAAATAGGGGGTGCTAGCTCATGAACCATTTGTTGCATTTGAATGTGCATTAACATAATGAGGTGTTGCATTGCAAGTTTAAATTCACTATTCTTGTTTGGTTGGTGCTTGCCACAAATAGAACTTGAATGATGCTTTGAATTCTAGCATAGAGTTTTATTCTCATGTGGTATCTAGACATATAATGTGATCTCATGAGGTATCTTGAGTTTTTGATGTATGTCTAGCTACTTTGGTGCTAAGGATGGTATATTGGTAACTCCGATTGGTATCACGCTTCAAAGGTCCATTCTATATACCTTAGCAACATTTTGGTAGTAATAAATCTCCCAAAATTCCAATTCATGCATATGTGCAAACTTGAACCAAACTCATGGAAGCACATATGTATGGGGAGCTAGTACTACCAAAACCAAAAATGAAATGTTTGTCCAAACCTTGTCTCACGATTAAAATGCATTGGACAAGCAATTCAAGTTCATTATGATTTCATTTCATATCTTTGTGATGGTTGTCATCAATTACCAAAAAGGGGGAGATTGAAAGCCCAAGTTTGGTTTTGGTAATTAATGACACCAAGTTGCTAATGCCTTGTGTTTAAGTGTTTTGAGTTAGGCATAGCAACACATGTGATGAAGGTGCATGGTGGCATGGAAAGGTGGCCACATGATCACAAAGGGATGAAGCATGAAGTGAAGATCATGATGATAGACGAGGAGCAAAGTTATCAAGGCAAAGGTATAATCATAGGGTTTTGCTTTTGCCGGTCTAAGATGAGTAGAGAAGTGATTGACCGGGTTTAGGATAGATAGCCGACTATCAAGAGGGGAAATCACGATCATCTCTCGAATCAAGTGCTACTAGGTCCATATCTTGAGCATATGCATTAGGATCTAGTAAAGTGCTAACTTGAATCCTTGATAAAAAAATATTTGTGAAAATGCTAACACACTTGCACAAGTGTTGTGACACTTTGTTGTTGGCACATGGAAGCAAGGGAAGAAGTTGGAGATCGTTTCGTGTAGTGCGTACAGGCCAGACGCGTCCGGTATGAGGTCGGACGTGTCCGAGTTGAGGCACCGGACTCGGAAACAGTTTTCACCTAGAGTCCGGTGTGTTTTGTCCGGAGAGGACGCTTTCTCGGAGAAGCTCTCTGAGTTTGCGTTCGGTGCAAACTCATCTGGAAGAGCTCTCTGAATTCAGGTCTGTTGCACACCGGACGCGTCCGGTGTGACATCGGACACGTCCGGTGCTGTGGCGATTCTGCGAACCTCTCTGAGTTTTCGTCCAGACCCTCTCAAGACCGTCCGGTCTGTTCCAAGTCAAGAGTCCAGTGTCGTGTCTCGTTCAACAGCAACGGCTAGTTTTCGTACGGTCAAGGGCACCGGACGCTGTCCAGGTTCATACCGAACGCGTCCGGTGTGAACTAGGACGCGTCTGGTGTGCCCGACTGCAGCACATTGAAAACAGCCAACGGCTAGTTTTTTGTGGGTGCTTATAAATAGTTGGTGGCCAGCTTTTGGGGGTTCACTCTTGCACATTTGATTACTTGAGACATACCTTGAGCAAGAGAACACTCTCTCCACTCATCTCCTTGCTTGATTGCTAATTCTATTGAGATTGAGTGAGATTCAAGTGCATTGCTTTGAGAGTTGCATTTAGTGGCACTTGATTCTTGAGTTTGCTGTGGATTTCTTATTACTCTTGGGTGTTTCCCGACGCCCTAGACAGCTTGGAGCAGCGGTGGTGTTGGGCTCGTGATTGGAGATTGTTTCGAGCCTCACCAAGTGATTTGTGAGGGGTTCGTGAGCCTTCCCCACGGGAGATCGCAATTGGCTACTCTAGTGGATTGCTCGTGGCTTGGAGGATCCCCATCTTGTGAGTGGATGTGCGGCACCCACTGAGGGTTTAGCTTTGGATTGCCAATTGGCTCGTGATCCATCAAGTGGGTGTATCACCACAACGAGGAGTAGTTTGCCGGGAAGCAAGCGAACCTCAATAAAAATCTTGTGTCTTCTCTTGCCGAGGATTCTCTTGTGATTGTGAGTGATTGATTGGATATATCTCTACTCTACAACATTGGTATAACAATCACTCTCCACTCCTTTACTTATTTGTATACCTTGCTAGTTGTAGCTTGTTTAGTTTAGTCTTCTTGTTTAGGAGTGTAACTAGCCTTCTCTTGTTGTTGTGCTTTAGTGTTTCGCCTTGTACTAGTTTGTATAGGTGGCTTGCATAGCTTAGTTGAGCTAGTGCTAGAATTGCTTCGCCATTTGTTTTACTAATCAACTTGTCTACATGAAGTTTGTAGAAAATTTAAATAGGCTATTAACCCCCCTCTAGCCATTTGGACCTTTCACTGTGTCATATGGAATCTTGCTTCGGTTCGTTTAGAGATAGTGTTAGTTTTGGTAGAAGATATGTGCACAGTTTACGCCTAATGCACCATAGGCTAAGAAACCATTTTAGACGCACCCGATGGTACTCGTAGTTGAAGAGGCTCAAGTGGAGGTTCGATTTGGTCTGTTCGAATATAGTGCTAATCTTGATGCAAGATAGTTGCACAGTTTGCATGGAACGTACCATATGTTATGAAATCATTTTGGACGCACCCAATGGAACTCCTAGATGATGTGTGTCATATGGAATCTTGCTTTGGTCTATTTGGAGACAATGTTAGTTTCGGTGCAAGATAGGTGCATAGTTTGTGCCTAATGCGCCATAGTCTAAGAAACCATTTTTGACGCACCTATTTGTACTCTTAGATGAAGAGACCCAAGTGGAAGCTCGGTTCGGTCTGTTTGGAGATAATGCTAATCTTGATGCAAGATAGGTGCACGGTTTGCATGGAACATACCACATGCTTGGAAATAGATTTGGAAGCACCCGATGGAACTCCTTGATGACATGTGTCATATGGAATCTCGCTTTGGTCTGTTTAGAAACAGTGTTAGTTTCGGTGCAAGATATGTGCATAGTTTGCGCCTAATGCACCAAAGTCTAAGAAACCATTTTGAAAGCACCTGTTGGTACTTCGTGAAGAGGCTCAAGTGGAAGCTCGGTTTGATCTGTTTGGAGATAGTGCTAAGCTTGATACAAGATAGGTGCATGATTTGCAAAGAACATACCATATGCTTAGAAATCAATTTGGACACACCCAATGGAACTCCTAGATGATGTGTGTCATATGGAATCTTGCTTCGGTCCGTTTGTAGACATTGTAAGTTTTAGTGCAAGATAGGTGCACAGTTTGCGCCTAATGCACCATAGTCTAAGAAACCATTTTGAAAGCCTGTTGGTACTTTGGTGAAGAGCCTCAAGTGGAAGCTCGGTTTGATCTGTTTGGAGATAGTGCTAATCTTGATGCAAGATAGATGCATGATTTGCAAAGAACATTCCATATACTTAGAAATCAATTTGGACGCACCTAGTGGAACTCCTAGTTGACATGTGTCAAATGGAATCTTGCTTCGGTCTGTTTGTAGACATTGTAAGTTTCAGTGCAAGATAGGTGCACAGTTTGCGCCTAATACACGATAGTCTAAGAAACCATTTTTGACGCACTATTTGGTACTCTTGGATGAAGAGGCTCAAGTAGAAGCTTGGTTCGGTCAGTTTGGAGATAGTGCTAATCCTTATGCAAGGTAGGTGCATGGTTTGCATGGAACATACCATATGCTTGGAAATCAATTTGGATGCACCCGATGGACCTCCTTGATGATGTGTGTCATATGAAATCTCGCTTCGGTCCTTTTGGAGACATTGTTAGTTTCGGTGCAAGATAGGTGCACAGTTGGCACCTAATGCACCATAGTCTAAGAAACCATTTTGGACGCACTTGTTGGTACTCCTAGGTGAAGGGGCTCAAGTGGGTGCTCGGTTCTGTCTCTTTGGAGATAGTTCTAATCTTGATGCAAGATAGGTGCAAAGTTTGCAGGGAACATACCAAATGCTTGGAAATCAATCTGGACGCACATGATGGAACTCCTAGATGACGTGTGTCATACGAAATCTTGCTTCGATCTTTTTGGAGACAATGTTAGTTTCGGTGCAAGATAGATGCAAGGTTTGCACATAATGCAACATAGGCTAAGAAACCATTTTGGACACACCCGATGGGACTCCTAGGGAAAAGGCTCAAGTGAAAGCTCAGTTTGGTCTATTTGGAGATAGTGCTAATCTTGATGCAAGATAGATGCACGGTCTGCGTGGAACGTACCATATGCTTAGAAATTAATTTGGACACATCCGATAGAACTCCTTGATGACGTGTGTCATATGGAATCTTGCTTTGGTGTGCTTAGAGGCAGTATTAGTTTTGGTGCAAGATATGTGCACGGTTTGCGCCTAATGCACCAAAGTCTAAGAAACCATTTTGGAAGCACCTGTTGGTACTCCTAGGTGAAGAGGCTCAAGTGGAGGCTCGGTTCGGTCTGTTTAGTGATAGTGCTAATCTTGATGCAAGATAGGTGCACGATTAGCGTGGAACATACCATATGCTCAGAAATCAATTTGGACACACCAGATGGAACTCCTAGATGACATGTGTCATATGGAATCTCACTTCGGTCCGTTTAGAGACAAAGTTAGTTTCGGTGCAAGATAGGTGCACGGTTTGCACCTAATGTACCATAGGATAAGAAACCATTTTTGACGCACCCGATGGTACTCCTGGGTCCAGGGGCTCAAGTGAAAGCTTGGTTTGGTCTGTTTAGAGATAGTGCTAATCTTGATACAAGATAGATGCACGGTTTGCATGGAATATATGATATGCTCAGAAATCAGTTTGGACGCACCTGATTTAACTCCATCATGATGTGTGTCATATGGAATCTTGCTTCGTTTTGTTTAGATACAATGTTAGTTTTGGTAGAAGATATTTGCACGGTTTACTCCTAATGTACCATAGGCTAAGAAACCGTTTTAGACACACCCGATGGTACTCATAGTTGAAGTGGCTCAAGGGGAGGCTCGATTTGGTCTGTTCGGATATACTACTAATCTTGATGCAAGATAGTTGCAAAGTTTGCATGGAACGTACCATATGTTAAGAAATCAATTTGACACACCCAATGGAACTCCTAGATGACGTGTGTCATATGGAATCTCGCTTCGGTCTGTTTGGAGACAATGTTAGTTTCGGTGCAAGATAGGTGCATGGTTTGTGCCTAATGCACCATATTCTAAGAAACCATTTTTGACGCACCTGTTTGTACTCTTAGATGAAGAGGCTCAAGTGGAAGCTCGGTTCGGTTTGTTTGGAGATAAAGCTAATCTTGATGCAAGATAGGTGCATGGTTTGCATGGAACATACCATATGCTTGGAAATCAATTTGGATGCACCCGATGGAACTCCCTGATGACGTGTGTCATATGGAATCTCGCTTTGGTCTATTTAGAAATAGTGTTAGTTTTGGTGCAAGATATGTGCATGGTTTGCGCCTAATGCACCATAGTCTAAGAAACCATTTTGAAAGCACTTGTTGGAACTTTGGTTAAGAGGCTCAAGTGGAAGCTCGGTTTGATCTGTTTGGAGATAGTGCTAATCTTGATGCAAGATAGGTGCATGATTTGCAAAGAACATAACATATGATTAGAAATCAATTTGGACACACCCAATGGAACTCCTAGATGACGTGTGTCATATGGAATCTTGCTTCGGTCCGTTTGTAGACATTGTAAGTTTTAGTGCAAGATAGGTGCACAGTTTGCGCCTAATGCACCATAGTCTAAGAAACCATTTTGGACGCACTATTTGGTACTCTTGGATGAAGAGGCTCAAGTGGAAGCTTGGTTTGGTCAGTTTGGAGATAGTGCCATTCCTTATGCAAGGTAGGTGCATGGTTTGCATGGAACATACCATATGCTTGGAAATCAATTTGGATGCACCCGATGGACCTCCTTGATGACGTGTGTCATATGAAATCTCGCTTCGGTCCTTTTGGAGACATTGTTAGTTTCGATGCAAGATAGGTGCACAGTTGGCACCTAATGCGCCATAGTCTAAGAAACCATTTTGTTCGCACTTATTGGTACTCCTAGGTGAAGGGGCTCAAGTGGGTGCTCGGTTCTGTCTGTTTGGAGATAGTGCTAATCTTGATGCAAGATAGGTGCAAGGTTTGCATGGAACATACCAAATGCTTGGAAATCAATCTGGACGCACATGATGGAACTCCTAGATGACGTGTGTCATACGAAATCTTGCTTCGGTCTATTTGGAGACTGTTAGTTTCGGTGCAAGTTAGGTGCAAGGTTTGCAAATAATGCAGCATAGGCTAAGAAACCATTTTGGACGCACCCAATGCTTACTCCTAGGGAAAAGGCTCAAGTGAAAGCTCAGTTTGGTCTATTTGGAGATAGTGCTTGATGAGGACATCAACACCAGCGATACATCCTCTCCGACACAACCTATAGCTGGTCCTCTTACTCGTGCTCGTGTTCGTCAACTTAATAATCACGTGAGTTCCTTGATAAGCTCGTGTCCATCTTGTTTAGACAATGGAAACGCGTGCACTCTTGTTTTGATTAGGAACCAAGGAGAAGACCGAAAGGGAGAAGGACTCACGCTCGCTGGATTCGGACAGCAGCAAAGTGCCAACTTGTGACCGTTTCCACGGTTGCATACGGATTCGGATTCAGGCGCTTTAGGACTTGTTGGAAATCTTATCAAGTCTACTTTCATATGAATCAAGTCCCACGTCAATACCTGTTCGGCAGCAGCGGCAATGATCCAATTACCGTCGATAGGTCTTGCTGTCCAGGGTGCTGCGTCACCTCATTTTGGGCTGATGGCCCATGTATCAAGTTGGGTCCATTAGGGACGCGTCCTAGGGTTGGAGGACGACCCCAACACCTCTTTGGTCATCAATCCATCTACTTATATCCCTCTAGAGCCGCCATGGTCGTTGGGTTTTGTTTAGATCAAGTTTAGCCTTTGCTACTTGCTTGTAGGCGCGCGTGCAGGATCAGCCGCCCGTCTCCTTGTCTTCGGAACCCCATTGTTGATTCAGATTCAGTTTGAAACCTTCAATTCATCTTGCAAATTCAGTGCTTGTTTCCTCGTTCTTGCTAGTTCTTCGATTGCTTGCAGGACGGGAGCCCTAGGGGCTGGTTGTCGCGCTCCACAAGATCGTGACGGCTGTTGGACGTGGTGTATCGGTTGCTAAGGCGCGGTCTTGAGGGCTGTAGTCGGGCCGTGAACGTCATCTCCATCCACCAATCGAATTATCCCCGTCTCTCATCGAAAGATCAGGCAAAAACCCTAGCGGGTTCGCATCAGTTGGTAATCAGAGCAAGGTTCTTCGGTGAGAGACTTCTAATCCTTTGCTGTTTTTAATTAATTTCCTATAGTCCAGAAAAGCCAAAAAAATATAGTAGATTAGTTTTCCATAATCCTATTAAACCTTTGTGCCTTGGCTAGTACTGTTTTCGTTAGGGCTTGTTGAATTTGCGTTGCTTCGGTTTGTGTCGAGTTGCTGGTCTTAGTGTCTAGTCCTTTAGAGTTTCGAGTTCTTGTCACCATCTATACACAGCCGAGTATTACCATATCTTCTCTCTGTCGAATCTGTTGTGAAGTCCGAATTGAACTGTGGTCTTGGTCCGGATCGAGTAGAGTTCCAATCTGAGTTCCACCAACGTGATAAAAAAGAAGGATAACTCCATACTTGTTCGGCCTTACTCTAGAGAGAGAGAGAGAGAGAGAGAGAATTGCTCTTTCGGAATACCCCTGCACTTTCGGAAAAAAGTGTGTGTAGCGAATTGCTCTTTTGTATTCTTTTGTTCGTATAATCAGTTTTTGAGGTTGCCCAAAAAAAAGAAAAAAAAGAAAAAAAAGAAAAAAGATTCAAAAAAAAGAAGGGGCTGTTTTTCATATTGATTTTAGGTTTCTTCCACCTTGTTTTCGGTGGTGTGCTGTGGTTTTCCTTTGTGTCCAGGCTCGCGTCTCTAGCATGGTCTAGCCTAGGACCAACACAGTACCATCGTCGAACGCTTATTCAGCTCGCTTTTATAACTAACGTGGTGCTAGTTCGTTCCTTGTTTCAGCCCACCTATAGCTCCACATACTCTACAGCTTGACAGGTCTTGTGCTGCAGCACCGATACACTTCGTCCATTGCTGGACACTTGTTGGCAGACGACCCCTCCTGTCAAGCAAGGTAAGAATTGGTAAGAACTTGTGTTATAGGTTGAGTGTGAGCGACTTGCTGTAGCTACATCCTAGTAGTTGTAGGGCTTTTATTTCTTCACTTGCCTTTTTGTTGTCTTTGTCCTTGAACCATGCCAGGGGCAGATGATGGTAATGAAACACCACATACACCTCGCACTAAGGGCATCATATAACATTTTGAAAGGAAAGTGAAGCTGCACACAGAGGGACTTGATAACGACTTGCAGGTGACAAATGAAAAGCTGGGGCAGTTGGAGGCTACGCAGATTGCCACAAACAACAAGCTCACAAGTTTGGAGGAATCCGTTGCTAGTGTGGACAAAAGCCTTGCTGCTCTCCTAAGGCGATTTGATGATTTCCACACCGAAGATAAAGAGAAGCATAAAGAAGAAAAGGAGGGAGATCGAGAGCACGGTAGTCATGAAGATGACTACACTGGTGATACTGAACATGATGATCAAGACACTCGTGATCGACGTCGCCTTCGTCACAACCGTAGAGGTATGGGTGGCAACCGCCGACGCGAGGTACACAATAATGATGATGCTTTTAGTAAGATTAAATTTAAGATACCCCCTTTTGATGGTAATATGACCCTGATGCTTACATCACTTGGGAGATTGCTGTTGATCAAAAGTTTGCATGTCATGAATTTCCTGAGACTACACGTGTTAGGGCTGCTACTAGTGAGTTTATAGATTTTGCTTTTGTTTGGTGGATAGAATATGGAAAGAAAAATCCTAATAACTTACCTAGTACTTGGGATGCGCTGAAAAGGGCCATGAGAGCTAGATTTGTTCCATCTTACTATGCACGTGATATGATAAATAAGTTGTAGCAATTAAGACAAGGTGCTAAAAGTGTAGAAGAATATTACAAACGGGTATGTTGCGTTGTAACCTAGAGGAGGATGAGGAACCGGCTATGGCTAGATTTTTGGGTGGGTTAAATCGGGAAATTCAGGACATCCTCGCTTACAAAGAATACAATAATGTAACCCGTTTGTTTCATCTTGCTTGTAAAGCTGAAAGGGAAGTGCAGGGACGACGTGCTAGCGCAAGGAGTAATATTTCTGCAGGGAAGGCTAATTCATGGCAGCAACGCGTGGCTTCAACTCCATCTACACGTATTTCTACTCCATCATCTAGTGACAAGACTCGAGCTGCCCCCACCAATTCAGTTGCGAAGACGATGCAAAAGCCTGCTGCGAGTACTTCATCCGTGGCATCGACGGGTAGAACAAGCAACATACAATGTCACCGGTGCAAGGGATATGGGCACATGATGCGTGACTGTCCAAACAAGCGAGTTATGATTGTCAGGGATGATGGTGAGTACTCATCTGCTAGTGATTTTGATGAGGATACACTTGCACTGCTTGCGACTAACCATGTAGGTAATGAAGATCAAATAGAAGAACATATTAATGCAGGTGAAGCGGACCACTATGAGAGCTTGATCGTGCAGCGAGTGCTTAGTACACAAATGGAGATGGTGGAGCAAAATCAGCGACACATTTTATTCCAAACAAAGTGTGTCATCAAAGAGCGTTCTTGTCGCATGATCATTGATGGAGGTAGCTGCAACAACTTGGCAAGCAGCGATATGGTGCAGAAGCTTGCCCTCAACACCAAACCACACCCGCATCCCTACTACATCCAATGGCTGAACAACAGTGGTAAGGCAAAGGTAACTAGACTTGTGAGAATTAATTTTTCCATCGGATCCTACAAAGATATTGTTGAATGTGATGTTGTGCCTATGCAAGCTTGTAACATTCTGTTAGGTAGACCTTGGCAATTTGATAGAGATTCTATGCATCATGGTAGATCAAATCAGTATTCTTTTCTATACCATGATCGCAAAATTGTGTTGCATCCTATGTCCCCTGAAACTATTATGTAAACTGATGTTGCTAGGGCTACTAAAGCAAAGAGTGAGAGCAATAAAAATGATAAATCGGTAATTGGTAATGTTGGGTATTTTAAACGCAAACAGAAAAATCCGCAAGCGCACGGATACCGATGTAGCCTTCACCCGGGAGTATTCCAGAGTATCGATTTTCCACAGGGAACGTGAGTGTACTAATTAAGGTAAACCCGATGTGTGGGCCTTTCTTTCATATTTCCTGATAACCCCCTGCAGAAATAGACAAACACCAAAACTCGTGGAATTCTGTCAGATAAAACCCTAAGTCTAGGTGATGGCTGCATATAAGTCCTTTTCCATGATTAGTTGATGGTTAAATGTGAGCGTTAAGAACCGTCAACAGGTAACAAAGATGAGATAAAACTGAAAGGACGTTGTATGATAGCTACCAAATCAGATATTAATGAGTTCAAAGCATCCACTTCTGTTGCTTATGCTTTGATATGCAAGGATGCTTTGATTTCAATTGAGGATATGATGGAACTCCTAGATGACGTGTGTCATACAAAATCTTGCTTCGGTCTATTTGGAGACAGTGTTTGTTTCGGTGCAAGATAGGTGCAAGGGTTTGCACATAATGCAGCATAGGCTAAGAAACCATTTTGGACGCACCCGATGGTACTCCTAGGGAAAAGGCTCAAGTGAAACCTCACTTTGGTCTATTTAGAGATAGTGCTAATCTTGATGCAAGATAGATGCACGGTCTGCGTGGAACGTACCATATGCTTAGAAATTAATTTGGACACATCCGATAGAACTCCTTGATGACGTGTGTCATATGGAATCTTGCTTTGGTGTGCTTAGAGACAATATTAGTTTCGGTGCAAGATATGTGCACGGTTTACGCCTAATGCACCATAGGCTAAGAAACCATTTTAGACGCACCCAATGGTACTCATAGTTGAAGTGGCAAGATAGGTGCATGATTTCAAGGAACATACCATATGCTTAGAAATCAATTTGGACGCACCCAATGGAACTCATAGATGACGTGTGTCATATGTGAAAGAGCATCTAGGCCCCTAATGATTTCGATGATTAATGACAATGTTGATTACTGTTACTAACGTGTGTTTTGCAGAGGCAAAGACATTAGTGAGGTCATGGTAATAGGTACTCGATGCACAGGGACGTACATGCCTACTTAATAGTGGAAATCGTTTCAGTTTTGAAAGGATGGATGGACATCGTCAAGACTAGACTAGGTCTAAGTGACATATGGTGAAGAAGGGCACTTAGATTAGTTTAGGACTTTGTTTTCCTTTGACCATACTATTAAGAGGGGCTTTGATCTAGTAGCTTGACTTAGGCAAGGCTTTAGGTTTAGGTGTGGGGCACACTTGGTAAACCTAGCACTAGGCAGCTCACAGATAGTCCTTAGATCGAGAGGAACCAACTTCGTTTTGGAACGATCGCGTTTCGACGAAGTTAGGGTGCCTAAGTAGGCACCGGACGCTGCACCGGACGCTCTGTGAATGCGTCCGGTGAGGTCCTTAGCCGTTGGAAAGCTTCGGTGCCTAGGGTTAGGCACCGGACGCTGGCACCGGACTCACCGGGCAGCGTCCGGTCCCATACCCAAGGAGGTTGTAAACCTGCCTCGAGCACCGGACGCATCGGGTAGCGTCCGGTCTTAAACTCAGGGAGCTTGTAAAACTCCTCGGAGCACGAGACGGTTCCACCGAACGCTAGGAAGTAGCGTCCAGTGACCTGTCAGACGCAGGTACAGTTAGCCGTTGGATGTCACCGGACGCTCGGTGCAGAGCGTCCGGTGCAACATCAACAGCGTCCGGTGACCCCGTTTTCAGTGGAAAACGGTTGGTTGACCATTGGACTTTGTGGGGTGTATTTATACTCCTCCACATTGTCCATGAGAGCTCTCTTGCCCATTTTAACATCAGAGAAACTTGTTGTGGAGCAAGACAGAAGCAAAAGCCTAGAGAGGATTGAGATTTGAGTGATTTCTTGTGAGAATCCTTCTCTAGTTGAATTCCAAGAGTCAAGTGTGCATCCACCACTCTCTAGTGCCTTGTTTGGATCAAGTGAGAGTTCTTTGCTTGTTACTCTTAGTGATCGCCATCACCTAGATGGTTCGGTGGTGATTGGAGGCACGAAGACCGCCCGGAGTTCTTGTGGGTGGCTCGTGTCAAGCTTGTGAGCGGTTTTGGGCGATTCACCGCGACGGAGTGTCAAAGAATCAGCCCGTGGAGAGCACTTGGTCCTTGCGCGGACCAAGGGGGAGCAAGACCATTGCGCGGGTGCTCCAACGAGGACTAGTGGAGAGTGGTGACTCTCCGATACCTCGGCAAAACATCGCCGAGCACTTTCTTCCACTACTCCTTTACCTTCTAGCATTTACTTTGTGCTTTTACATTCTTAGAATTGCCATGCTAGAATAGGATTGGAACTAGGTTGCAAAACTTTTATCCGGTAGCTCTCTAGTCACACTAGGCACAAGGGGTTGAATTGGAGCTTATAGGTTGCTTAAATTTTTAGAGAAGCCTAATTCACCCCCCTCTTGGGCATCTTGATCCTTTCAATTGGTATCGGAGCCTAGTGCTCTTTATTTAGGCTTCACCGCCTAGAGAAAGATGTCTAACGGGGATGGACCGCCACCCATGTTCGATGGGGATGACTTCCCGTATTGCAAAATACGGATGGAGTCCTACCTTGAGGCATGTGACTCAAAGTGCCTAAAAGCCACGACCGAAGGGTTTACCCCTCCAGGAAAAGACGCCGTTCTTACTCCACAAGAACAAGAAAACGAAAAGTGGAATGCAAAGGCCAAAAACCACGTCTTTAGAGGCCTTTGCAAAGAGGTGTTCAACCACGTTCGGAACCACAAAACCGCCCATGCTCTATGGAAGGAACTTTGTGCGCTCCATGAGGGATCAAAGAGTGAACGCGAGGAACGCTATCACCTTGTGATGTACAAGCTTAATACATTTGAGATGCTTCCTAAAGAAAATGCTAATGAAATGTATTCTCGCTTGAATGTGATTGTAGAGGAGCTTAATGGACTTGGGCTCACTCAAATGAGTGCGGCGGATGTCGCAAGAAAGATACTATGTGTGCTTCCCATTGAGAAATATGGGCATATAGTAACCGTGCTTCATCAAGGCGATCTCTCCACCGCTACACCAACGGCCATATTGGGGAAGATCAATGCTCATGAGATGTATATGCACATGAACCCCCAAGATGGCTCCTCATCAACCAAGAAGGAGAAGGACTTGGCCCTCAAAGCTTCTCACAAGGGCAAAGCCAAGAAGATTGAAGTTGAGTCATCAACTTCAAGTGATGATGATGCATCCATTGCCCTCTTGGTGAGAAGAACTACCAAGATGTTGAAGAAGCTCAACAAGAATGGAGTCAACTTTGACTCCAAGAAGAAGTTCTTCACAAGTAGCAAGAGAAAGCCCATCTCCGAGATGGATTGCTAAAATTGTGGTGAACTTGGTCATCTTGCTCATCAATGTCCAAAGCCCAAAAAGGACAAGTACAAGAAGAAGAACAAAGAGCAAGATGATTCAAGTGATGATGAGAAGAATGACAAGAAGCCATACAAGAAGAAAGGTGGCAAGAAGGAGTACCACAAGAAGAAGAATGGCAAGGCCTACATTGTTGGTGATTGGCTCACCGACATTGAGAGCTCAAGTGGTGACTCCTCCGGCAATGAGAGTGATGATGAGAAGGTTGCCGCCATTGCTATTGATGCTTCATCACCATCATCTTAACCACCATCTACATCCTCTACACACCTATGCCTCATGGCTAAAGGTGACCGGAAGGTACAAAGTGAGGATGAGAGTAGTGAAAGTGATAGTGAATATGAATCACCTTCTTATGATGAACTTGTAAAATTGCTAAACAAGTACACTAAGGTCATAAGAAAGACTAGAAGTGAAAATGAAAAGCTTGAACTTGAAAATGAAACTCTTCTAGCAAAGCTTAAATCTAGTGATGAGCTTAGAGACTAAAATGAGATCATGACCACTAAGCTCAAGGAGCTCAAACTCTCTTTAAAATAACTCAAAGAAAAACATGATAAACTTGAGAGTGTTCATGATGAGCTTATCACTAGATATAGAGCAATGAAAGAAGAACTAACAACTCTAAAAGCAAACTATGACAACCTTGAGATAGCTTATGAACTTGCAATTGATGAAACACATGTTGCTACTAACCATGTTACTAAGCTTGATGTAGCCACATCTTGTGATGACTTACTTGTGGAGAGCACAAGCAAATGTGTTGATTGCAAGGGCAAGAAAGTGGTAGTGGCCGAGAGCTATGAGGACACTATCAAGCTCAAGGAAGAAGTTGTCATGCTCAAGAAAGAGTTGCATGAGCAAGCCAAGCACAAAACAATTGTGATTGAGTCACTTGATCAAGACAAGAAGCTTGCATATGAGAACAAGTTACTCAAGGAAGAAAATCAATATCTCAAGCTTGGTTTGATGTATGACAAGCAAGAAGAAGATGAGACATTCATCTTAGATGAGTTAGCTAGCAACAATGACCCAATCATCAAGAAGCTAACTCAAGAGAATAGCAAGCTCAAGAAAGAGAAGGAACATCTAACCAAGAGGTTAGCCAAGTTCACAAAAGGGAAGGACCTTCAAAGTGAACTATTCATGAACACCGTCATGAAGATGGACAAGAGTGGGATTGGCTACAAGGCTCATCAAACAAAGCTCATCAAGTCACTAGCCACTCATGATCAACTAAGCAAGCCAAAGCCAAAGAGATGCTTTGAGTGTGGTCAAGAAGGACACTTTGCTAATGTGTGAGGCACCACTACCACCACCCTTGCCCAAGCATGCTAGACCATTTGCCTTCAATGCTCACTACATTGTAAGGAAAGACAAGAGTGGCAAGGTCAAGGTTAGCTTCATGGGGTCGCCCAACATGATCTATGTGCAATCATTAAGTTTCAATTTGCTCTCGGTTGGACAACTTTGTGATTTTGGTTTTGAATGCTTATTCAAGAAGAAAGAAGTAATTGTGACCAAGGAGGATGACAATGAAATGGTATTCAAAGGCTTCCGACACAACAACTTATATGTAGTTGATTTCTCATCCGATGAAGTTGATGTCAAGACTTGCTTATTCACCAAGACCTCACTTGGTTGGTTGTGGCATAGAAGGTTAGCACATGTTGGAATGGGCACACTCAAGAAGTTGATGAAGAAAGAATTGATTAGAGACTTGAAGGATGTGACATTTGAAAAAGACAAGCTTTGTAGTGCATGTCAAGCCGGCAAGCAAGTTGCAAACACTCATCCAACCAAGGCCTATCTCTCTACTTCAAGAGTGCTTGAGGTACTCCACATGGATTTATTTGGACCTACCACATATGCTAGTCTTGGAGGCAACAAATATTGCTTGGTCATAGTTGATGATTACTCCCGGTACACTTGGACATTCTTCTTGCAAGACAAGGCCGAAGTTGCAACCATATTCAAGAAGTTTTCAAAGAATGCCCAAAATCAATTTGATGTCAAGATCAAGAAGATTAGGAGTGATAATGGCAAAGAGTTTGACAACACCAACATTGAAGAATATTGTGATGAAGTTGGAATCAAACATGAGTTCTCCTCAACATACACACCACTACAAAATGGGGTTGTAGAAAGAAAGAACCGGACAATGATCACCTTGGCAAGAACAATGCTAGATGAGTACAACACTTCGGAGAAGATGTGGGCCGAGGCAATCAACACCGCATGCTATGCATCAAACCGGCTCTTTCCTCACAAGTTCCTAGAGAAGACACCATATGAGTTGCTCAATGGGAAGAAGCCCGATGTCTCATTCTTTAGAGTGTTTGGGTGCAAGTGCTACATCTACAAGAAGCGCCAACACTTGGGCAAGTTTCAAAGAAGATGTGACATTGGCTACTTGGTTGGCTATTCATCAAAGTCCAAGGCATATAGGGTCTTTAACCATGCCACAAACATGGTTGAAGAAACATTTGATGTTGAATTTGATTAAACTAATGGCTCTCAAGGAGCAAGTGATAATCTTGATGATGTAGGTGGTGAACCATTGAGGGATGCCATGAAGAACATGCCGGTGGGAGACATCAAGCCAAAAGAAGATGATGATGTGCAAGTCATTGAGCCACCATCCACCTCACATGTACCACAAGATGAAGACAAGGATGTGAGAGATGCTCTTGAAGACACTCAAGTCACTCATGAGCAAGCGGTGGCACAAGCACAAGATGTTGATGCTCCCCAAGCAACCCCTCAAGTGGCGCCAAGAAGATCATCACATCTCCTCCAAGATCACTCTCAAGATCTCATCATCGGGAGTCCATCACGTGGTGTAACTACACGCTCTAGACATGCTTTATTTATTGAACATCACGCTTTTGTGTCTCTTGAAGATGAACCAAAGACTATAGAGGAAGCTCTTCGTGGTGCGGATTAGATCATTGCTATGCAAGAGGAGTTGAACAACTTCTCTCGCAACCAAGTGTAGACACTTGAAGAGCGACCCAAAGATGCAAGAGTGATTGGAACAAAGTGGGTCTTCCGGAACAAGAAGGATGATCTAGGCAAAGTGGTGCGCAACAAGGCAAGGCTCGGGCTTTTCACAAGTGGAAGGTCTTGACTTCGGTGAAACCTTTGCACTGGTGGCAAGACTTGAAGCAATCCGTATCCTACTTGCATATGCGTCTAGTCATGCTATCAAGTTATTTCAAATGGATGTGAAAAGTGCTTTTTTGAATGGTTATATTAATGAGCTTGTCTATGTTGAGCAACCCCCCAGTTTTGAAGACCCTAGGTACCCCAAGCATGTCTATCGGTTGTCCAAGGCTCTCTATGGTCTCAAGCAAGCTCCTAGAGCTTGGTATGAGAGGCTTAGGGACGTCCTCATTGAGAAGGGCTTCAAGATTCGGAAAGTTGACACAACATTCTTCACCAAGAAAATGAATGGGGAAATCTTCATTTGTCAAGTTTATGTTGATGATATTATTTTTGGCTCTACTAATGAAGATTTTTGCAAGGAATTTGGTGATTTGATGTCCAAGGAGTTTGAGATGTCCATGATTGGCGAACTATCCTTCTTCCTAGGATTTCAAGTCAAGCAAATGAAGGAAAGGGTCTTCATCTCTCAAGAGAAGTACATTCAAGATCTTCTCAAGAGGTTCAAGATGATGAATTGCAAGCCAATCAAAACTCCCATGACATCAAATGGGCATCTCGACTTAGATGAGGGAGGTAACCCAATTGACAAGACTCTCTATCTTTCCATGATAGGAAGTATACTCTACCTCACCGCATCTAGGCCCGATATCATGTTTAGTGTGTATATGTGTGCTAGATATCAAGCAATGCCTATAGAATCTCACTTGATTGTCGTCAAGAGAATTCTTAGGTATCTAAAATACACACCTTGCCTAGGCTTGTGGTATCCCAAAGGTGCAAGATTCCAACTTGTAGGCTATTCCGATTTGGATTATGCCGAGTGCCAGATTGATAGAAAAAGCACATCCGGAGGGTGCCACTTCCTAGGTAGATCACTTGTCTCTTGGATGTCAAAGAAACAAAATAGTGTTGCTTTGTCAACGGCCGAGGCGGAATACATTGCCGCCGGTGCTTGTTGTGCACAAATACTCTACATGAAACAAACTTTGCTAGACTATGAAGTAGTACTAGACAAAGTACCTTTGTTGTGTGACAATGAAAGTGCCGTAAAACTTGCTAACAACCCGGTTCAACACACCTGCACAAAACATATTGACATCCGCCACCACTTCCTTAGGGATCATGTTGCTAAAGGTGACATATCTTCACAAAACCCCTAGATGAAGCTAGGTTTTGTATGTTGAGAAATGAACTTATTGTGCTTGATCTCTCTAACTTCACTAAAAAATGAAGTTGTGTGTTGACCTTGTAAATAGTTTTTGTTTTGCATATCATGCATACCAAAACTAAAATACAAAAAGAATTGTGTGTAGGGCTTGTCTAACATGGTTAAGATAACCCCCTTGTGTGTGTGAAAAAGCTTAACCTTGGATCAAACTTGACAAGCATTAGTTTACTTTCAAGTATTGCATTTCACCTCATATCATTTGAATGCTTGTTAGTTAACCGTTTCTCTTTGGTTATGCTTTGAGCATCCGCTATGTTCGTCCATAGATAGGGGGAGCATTCAAAGCTCACTTGGATTTAAACCCCTAGCTTTATGGCCATACGATGCTCCTCGGTTCTTTTCACATGATTATTTTCATAAAAACTACTAAGCCTAAGGCTAAATACTTGTGAAAATTTGAGGGTTTGAGAGAGGTTACTCATACTAGTTCCAACCAGTGTTTATTCGAGTCTTCTTGAAGTTGGAACTTGGTTGGGTAAAAATCGGACGAGGTTCTTAGTTGAAAAAAGTGCCAGAGGTGCACCGAACGCTGCTTCGGTGCATCCGGTGTGGTGAGTGTGTTGGACAACACTCACCAGACGCAGGAACAGTGTCCCTGCAGCGTCCGGTGAGGTGCGTCCGGTGTTTCGGCCGGCATGCCCTAGGGCACCGGACGCTTAGGCCAGCGTCCGGTGGCCATCGTCCGGTGCTCGGCCAAATTAAAACACTCTCTCTGTTTTAGTCTGGTGGTCACCGGACGCGTCCGGTGCCACATAAAGAGCGTCCGGTGACCCCGTGACAGGTGCATATAACCCCGAGATCCGCATCTGTTTCGTCAGTTCTTCTCTCTCCCAACGACTTCGCCCAGCCCGCAGCGCACCCTCGTGCCCTAGCCGCCTGCAAGTCACCACCGCCGGTGAAGAGGTTTTTCCCTATGGATTTTTCTTCCCCGTGGCCAGATCTCTTCCCAAGGCATCCTCCTTTCCTCTCCTCACGCCAGGATACCTCTTCTCTCAAGGTTTCTAGGTTTTGAGGTGAGACTGAACTCCCCTGCCCTTAAGGTGTTTGGTTTAATGCCTAAACGAATTTGAATGTTGTTTTTGACAATGTTCCCCTTCGTTTACCCTTCATAGCACCTTGAGGAGTTGACTCGCGTTCCCCAACGGATTCCGATTGAGATCTTTCATCCGGAACACGTCTCGTCGCCCGATCGTAAGCCGTTCGCGCCCGTTCTTTATCTAATCTTGCGATCTATAGGGTCTTCTCACCTCTAGCTATTATGTTTGCTTATGTATACCCTATCTATTCCATCTCTTGCAGCACGTTGATCTCTTGTGACAGTTTGGCAGCGATAGTCAACTCGGGGCCAAGCCCGTGGGTATGGATTGAGGCCAAGCATCTTGAGTGACAGTTGGTCAGTTGTCGGCTGTGTTTCAGGGATAGTTTCTTGCAATGGCACGTTGCAAGAATGTCAGTGGTCCGGCAGCCAGCTCAGGGGGTTCTCCAGGAGGTGATGGTGGAGGTGATCCTCCCCGTCGCCTGTCAGCGGCAGAGAAGGGAAAAGGCAAAAAGCTTGCCACCAAGAAAAGGAAGACTAGTGACAGAGAGGCAGAGGTGGCCGAGGCAGTAGCAGCAGCAGCTGTGGCAGCAGAGAGGGGTGGACGCTCAGGTGCCCTGAGGATAGGGGCCGATCTCACGCCACGGCAGAGGCGTGCAGTTCTTGAGGCTGAGGCTCTACATGGGTCTCCTCCTGGCACTATCATGCTAGGAGGTCAGCGTGTCAGGATTGCAGTCAGAGAGTCAGCTCAGGAGGACCTAGACACCGAGAAAGAGGCAGAGGCCCAGGCAGAGGGCCTGACAGAGGCACAATAGCTGGAGCAGCCCCTCAGGAGGTCGACTCGCGCTCATACTCAGGCCATCCCTAAGACTGATACGCAGGATCAGTCCACCTCCGCTGCTCGCTCTACTCCAGCTCGTGGCCCTACAGCTCCTTGTCCAGTGCCAGTGAGGATACAAAAGGATTAGACCTAGGTTTCAGCTCGAGAGATCCAGGAGCTACGGTTTGTTCCCTTTCCGACTTGGTTTCCAGCTGCTAGGGATCCGAGAGCCAGTGCCAGGTTCTATACAGTGGTTCACGAGGATATGTACGAGGCTCTTGTCCGCTCATAGGCTCATTTCAGGGAGCATAGGGTGCTTGACCTTGAGATACTCGGGAACGTGGTCGGTGCGGACATCAGACAGTACTTCACCTACCTGACCGGTCTTCGAGAGTTACTTGCTTTACCGGGCACTTATTGTGAGGAGTGGGTCCGAGAGTTTTAGGCCTCAGTGTGGGTTTCACCAGACCATAGCTATATCAACTACGCACTGGCAGGCACTGACTATAGAGTGACAGCAGAGAGGGCCAGAGAGGTTCTTGGTTTGAGAGCCTATTCCACTCGGATCCATCAGCTTTGCTACGGGAACTTCGAGCCTCCTCGACGTCCTCACGGTGGTGCTCTACCACCAGTTGACTTTGTGGCTCCCTGTTTCCGTCAGCCTTTTGGAGAGGGCTCCAGCAGGTCAGTGGGAGACTTGACTCGCCCAGCCAGGATCCTTGACTTTGTGTTGAGGAAGACGCTCTTTCCTAGGACAGGATACAAAGACGGCTTCACCAGGATTCAGCAGTGGTTGGTAGCCCATCTGATCTCGAAGACGCCATTTGACTTGTGGGATTTGATAGTCTCAGAGATTGAGGACACTATTTCAGAGAGTTTTAGAGGTCGGCGTCAGCTGCTGTATGCACACTGGATCACCTTGCTCATCCTTCGTGCTAGGCCAGTACCTCTTCCAGCTCACCTGCAGAGAGAGCTGACAGACTCTGACACCGTGTTCCCTCACTATGACCCCCGGCAGATGCAGAAAGCGCATCACGACCTTAGAGCTCCGCCACCTCCTCGTGCACCACGTGGCCAGGTGCCACCACCCTCTCCTAGGGGCACTCGCAGTTCAGGAGTAGTCCCAGAGACTGAGAAGGAGCAGGATATCGCCATTGGGGCGTTTGCAGACGCTAAGGCTGAGGAGGAGTTCGACTTTGCTTCGGACAGCTCATACAATGATTATTGTCTTCCAGTGTAAGACCTTCCTCTGAGGCCGCACGACCACGAGGCAGGAGGTTCCTCGAGTACTTCAGACCCCGCTCTACTTACTATTCTAGAGGGGATGAGAGCCGATCAGCGGCGGGCAGCTGAGTAGCGGGCTAGGCGAGACAGGGACCAGGCTGCCATCAATGCAGCCATGCAGGCTAGGCAGGACGAGCTCCAGAGATAGCTTCTGACCTTCCAGGAGCAGCAGCTTGCATTCCAGGCTCAGCAGACGGCGATGATGGCCGCTCTTATGGCCGCCTCAGGGATTCAGCTTCCTCAGATACAGCTCCCAGGCACTTCGTGAGTCAGGCCTCCTACACCAGTGCCACAGAGTCAGTCCCAGTAGTCGCTTCAGCTCCCTGCTCAGAGTCAGCCCTTCTTGACGCCACAGCACCAGGTTTCATAGGGTGCTATCTCGTCTGGCTTTGAGTAGGTGCCTCAGTTCACGCCTCTACGCTTAGGATTTACACCTCAGTCAGCGACAGCGTCCCAGCTTGTGTTGGATTCGTTGGCAGGCCAGCACCTCAGTTTCTCTTACAGTGCTCTAACTGGTGACCCTACGCCTCCACCTCTGCAGGCTCCTGTAGCCTTTACGGTCCCAGTTACCACCACTGAGCGCCTGTCGTCGTCAGTAGCTTCGTCTGAGCAGCTTGCACCTTCCTCTACCGTACTAGAGACGTCAGCTACAGCGATAGAGTCTGTGCTAGCTTCGTCAGCAGGACTTGAGCAGCCAGCACAGCCCGTGACGGCTTCAGAGCCCGCAGAGCCGACCCAGACTACTTCTCCAGTACGTGCAGCTTCAGAGGATCACACTATCTCCTCCGACTCGACGGCCGATGGATCAGATGATGCAGCACAGTTTCAGGTCGGGCCGAGGGACTCCATTGCTCCGCCTCCACCTCCTTCGTCTTAGGTTTTTGGCGCTTGATGCCAAAGGGGGAGAGAGTTGAGAGTATGAGAGTTAGGGGGAGCTGAGCTAGAGCTAGAGCTAGAGTGGGCTTTGTTCTTTTGATATACTTTTGTGTGCTACTCTTCCTTGCATCATGTTTACGTTTTTGCATTGCATTTGTGTGAGATACTCTTGTGAGATACCTTTATGGTTATGAGACATGACTTATGCTTATCTGTGATATTTTTATTTCATGTCTTTGGCTCATATTACTTTGCTTCAGCGTTTTTACTCCGATGTACTATAAGCCTTATATGTTTATATCCTGTTGTATACATCTCACATATTTGGATGCAAGATGATAGACTTGGTTAATATAAGCATGCCTAATCCTTTTTGTTCTTATTGTCTCATGCTTATAGAAACCAAGTCAATTGAAAACCTCATTCTCTTTCCTACTCGAGGTTATTGTCATCAATCACCAAAAAGGGGGAGATTGAAAGAGCATCTAGGCCCCTAATGATTTCGGTGATTAATGACAATGTTGATTACTGTGACTAACGTGTGTTTTGCAGAGGCAAAGTCATTAGTGAGGTCATGGTAATAGGTACTCGATGAATAGGGACGTACATGCCTACTTAATAGTGGAAATCATTTCGTTTTCAAAGGATGGATGGACATCGTCAAGACTAGACTAGGTCTAAGTGCCATATGGTGAAGAAGGGCACTTAGAGTAGTTTAGGACTTTGTTTTCCTTTGACCATACTATTAAGAGGGGTTTTGATCTAGTAGCTTTACTTAGGCAAGGCTTTAGGTTTAGGTGTGGTGCACTCTTGGTAAACCTAGCACTAGGCAGCTCAGAGATAGTCCTTAGATCGAGAGGAACCAACTTCGTTTTGGAACGATCGCGTTTCGACGAAGTTAGGGTGCCTAAGTAGGCACCGGACGCTCTGTGAATGCGTCCGGTGAGGTCCTTAGCCGTTGGAGAACTTCGGTGCCTAGGGTTAGGCACCGGACGGTGGCACCGGACTCACCGGGCAGCGTCTGGTCCCATACCCAGGGAGGTTGTAAACCTGCCCCGAGTACCGGACGCTAGCACCGGACGCATCGGGTAGCGTCCGGTCTTAAACTCAGGGAGCTTGTAAAACTCCCCGGAGCACCGGACGGTGCCACCGGACGCTGGGAAGTAGCGTCCGGTGACCTGTCAGACGCAGGTACAGTTAGCCGTTGGATGTCACCGGACGCTCGGTGCAGAGCGTCCGGTGCAACATCAACAGCGTCCGGTGACCCCGTTTTCACTGGAAAAAGGTTGGTTGACCTTTGGAAATTGTGGAGTGTATTTATACTCCTCCACATCGTCCATGAGAGTTCTCTTGCCTATTTGAACATCAGAGAAACTTGTTGTGGAGCAAGAGAGTAGCAAGAGCCTAGAGAGGATTGAGATTTGAGTGATTTCTTGTGAGAATCCTTCTCTAGTTGAATTCCAAGAGTCAAGTGTGCATCCACCACTCTCTAGTGCCTTGTTTGGGTCAAGTGAGAGTTCTGCTTGTTACTCTTGGTGATCGCCATCACCTAGACGGTTCGGTGGTGATTGGACGCATGAAGACCGCTTGGAGTTCTTGTGGGTGGCTCATGTCAAGCTTGTGAGCGGTTTTGGGCGATTCATCGCGACGGAGTGTCGAAGATTCAGCCTGTAGAGAGCACTTGGTCCTTGCGCGGACCAAGGGGGAGCAAGACCCTTGCACGGGTGCTCCAACGAGGACTAGTGGTGAGTGGCGACTCTCCGATACCTCGGCAAAACATCGCCAAGCACTTTCTTCCACTACTCCTTTACCTTCTAGCATTTACTTTGTGCTTTTACATTCTTAGAATTGCCAAGCTAGAATAGGATTGGAACTAGGTTGCAAAACTTTTATCCGGTAGCTCTCTAGTCACACTAGGCACAAGGGGTTGAATTGGAGCTTATAGGTTGCTTAAATTTTTAGAGAAGCCCAATTCACCCCCCTTCTCTTGGGCATCTTGATCCTTTCAATATAGAATCTTGCTTCGGTCCGTTTGTAGACATTGTATGTTTTAGTGCAAGATAGGTGCACAGTTTGCGCCTAATGCACCATAGTCTAAGAAACCATTTTGGATGCACTTCGTAGGTGAAGAGGCTCAACTGGAAGCCTAGTTCGGTCACTTTGGAGATAGTGCTAATCCTTATGCAAGGTAGGTGCATGGTTTGCATGGAACATATTATATGCTTGGAAATCAATTTGGATGCACCCGATGGAACTCCTTGATGAAATGTGTCATATGGAATCTCGCTTCGGTCCATTTGGAGACATTGTTAGTTTCGATGCAAGATAGGTGCACACTTTGCACCTAATGCACCATAGTATAAGAAACCATTTTGGATGCTCTTGTTGGTACTCCTAGGTGAAGGAGCTCAAGTGGATGCTTGGTTCAGTCTGTTTGGAGATAGTGCTAACCTTGATGCAATATAGGTGCACGGTTTGCATGGAACATACCAAATGCTTGGAAATCAATCTCGACGCACATGATGGAACTCCTAGATGACGTGTGCCATACGAAATCTTGCTTAGAGACAGTGTTAGTTTCGGTGCAAGATAGGTGCACAGTTTGCACCTGTTGCACCAAAGGATAAGAAACCATTTTGGACGCACCCGATGGTACTCCAAGCTCAAGGCGCTCAAGTGACAGCTCGGTTTGGTCTGTTTGGAGATAGTGCTAATCTTGATGCAAGATAGATGCACGGTTTGCATGGAACATATGATATGCTCAGAAATCAATTAGGACGCACCTGATATAACTCCTTGATATAACCCCTATACCCTTACGGCTAGACTTGGGCCACGAGGCTTGGCCCATCACGAGACAGTTCGAGGCTTGATCTAATTGCTCGGAGTTTCGCGCAAGGAAGCAAGACGTGGAGATCAAGCAAGATTCTAGTCGGTTAGAATAGGAATTGATATCGTGTTATCTATGGCAATTGTAACCGACTAGGATTAGTTTCCAGATCTGTAACCCTGCCATTTGGACTATATAAAGAGAGGCAAGGGACCCCCCTAGACATCTCACTCAACTCAACACAATCCACAGCAATACAATCAGACGCAAGACATAGGTATTACGCCCACACGGTGGCCGAACCTGGATAAAAACCTTGTCCGTGTCTTGCGCCACCATCAAGTTCGTAGCTTGCGCACCTGTTTGCCGATAAACTACTACCATGGGTATACCCCAAGGTAGACTGCTGACTAGCTTTCGTCGACAGTGGCGCGGCAGGTAGGGGTTGTGCGTACAGCTCTCCGGACGAATAAGATGGTCATCGTTCCAGCTTCCGTGGCTGTGGCTGAAGGTCTCACGTTCACCGTTGGACAGATCACTTGGACAACTCACGGCGGCAGCCTTACGACCACGACTCTGGAGGAAATCCAGATCCAATCTGGGACAGTTGAGGCGTGTACTCCGATCACGCCGACTCCGAGAACCCGACCTTCGCTCCCTCGCTATAGGGCAAAGCGAGTCGACAACTTGGATTTTCTTCAAGCCCTCGATCGCGCCGACCACAAGCTTCTCGAAGCCTCCAACCTGGTGGATTCGATTCCACGCAGGCCCGATTAGGCGGTAACAACAAATTTTTTTGACCCCCGTCGACCAACTCATGCCTCCACGCACGAACGACTAGGGACGTCCCTGACGATAACATCGACCACCACGGGACGGACCGTCAAGCTCAAGATAGCCTCCCCAGACCAGAATTGCCCTTATGGTCTGAGCAACGCGGCTGATCAGTTTTCGCGGCATACCCAATCTCTATTCGGGAAGGCAGGCTTGTCGCTGAGCCAAAACAGGCAAACAGCCCGTCACTTCGTCAATATGGTCTCCATCCGCACTTTGCCGGAAGACATGTCCAGTAGTACAAGCTCCAGTACAGGATCTGTCCCTACCGAGATTTTACACCCCGAGGATGAAGACTACGATTTAGATCTGCCACCATACCCCCCGGGGTTGTCCCGCTTCCCAGACTTTCCACCTCGACGAGGAGACTTGGTTCTCAACGTCAGTAATGACGAACCAGTTGTTGACGGTGAAACTGACGAACAGAGACAGCAATGAGAGCAGCGCAACGCCGACCGTGCCCAAAGACGAGCAGACGAGGAACGACAGCTTGCCCCACATAATCTTAGCGATGCTTTCGACATGGTCGGAAATCAGCAGGTCTACAAGACACCAAGCGCCAGTGTGGCCGTCGCCATGGCAAACTTAGATCGCTTTCCCGATACTCCGGAATATCAGGACATTCGAACCAACATACGGGCGCTTCTGATTGCGGCCATGGGTCAGACCGCTACTCTGCTCAAAACGGTCCAAGCCGTTTCCTATACGGAGGTCACCTTCGACCAGACTCATCACAGCCGCACTCACCGCGATCTGGTGGGCACCATCGTAGCCGTTCATCTGTCAATAATCGAAGGAAGGACACCCGTCACAACAATCGTGGTCGGGATGCTGGTAGTTACCACGAACAAAGACGCGGACATGGTCAGGAGGTGAACCAAGACTGGGATCTACGACACAACATCCCTCCTAAGGATGTCCGCGAACGCATCAACACGCGCATTACGGAACGAGCAGTACACGAAAACATGCGACGCATCGAGTACGATGCAGCACACGGCCCCCCTGGCCTAAGACAGTTCTCGTCACACCTTCGCTAAGTCATGTGGCCCCGCAACTTCAAGCTTGAGAAGCTCAAAAAATACAATGCCAAGGAGAATCCTGAAAACTAGATCACTCTTTACGAGATCGCAGTCCGGTCTGTAGCAGGGGACGAGCATGTAATGGCCAACTACTTCCCAGTGGTCCTCGACCAAGCCGGCCACCAATGGCTCCTCGGTCTACCCGAGGACTCTTTTGATTTATGGGTGGAACTGCGCCAGGCTTTTATTGATAATTTCATTGCTACCTGCGAGCAGCCCGAAAACAAATACGATCTTGAGAGGATAAGGGATAGGAAGAATGAGCCCTTGCACGACTACATCCGACGCTTCTCGGATATGCGCCTCAAGATTCCGAAGATTTCTCACGACGAGGCCATATCTGCCTTCATCAAGGGCCTACGCTTCCACGAAGCATTAAGAAGCAAGCTACTACGCAAAAGGCCGACCACAGTCGTTGAGCTCCTCGCCACGACCAAAAACTACGTCGACGCTGATGACGTAGAAAAGCTCATCCGCGAAGATGTAAGAGGAGCTAAGCGCCTCCCCAACGAGACGACATCAGTGGGTGTTTCGACAACCGGAATCCTCGCCGCGGTGACAACCGCGACCACCGAGAAGGATGGGACAGGCGTCGTGACAATCGCGACGATTTCAGAGGCAAGCGACCTCACGACAACGATCACGAGGTGAACACAGTCAAGCGTCCCAATGGACGACGTGCCTACCAGGAAGACTATAACAAGACGCTGAAAGGACCGTGCCAACTACACCCAAGTCCAACCATACGATGGAAGAATGTGTCCTCAAAAGCATCTACACACAGCGGGCTGCTCAAGGGAATACTGCCATGAAAAACGGGAAACAGGACAGACATGGTCAGGAAGATGAAGACGACGACCAGAATAGGGACCCATGGCATCAATATGTCAGTCCCACTGACGTGGTACACTCCATCTTTGGAGGCAAAGTCTCCATCGAGTCAAAACAAGAAAGAAAACTCCTGAAGAGGGCTTGCCTCAATGTGGACAACACCGATGGTCTGATCGCTGATCCGAAATTCCCCTCTGGTCCACCGTGAGATCTCCTTCAATAGTCAGGACCAGTGGGCCGCCATCCCAGAACCAGGGCGCTTCCCACTGATCCTAGACCCATGCATCAACAACGTTAGGTTCGAGCGCGTGCTTGTGTACAGGGGTAGCTCCATCGATATCCTTTTCCGCAACAGCTTGCCTGCTCTCAAGCTAACTCTGGCGCAGTTGAAACCGTATGACGCTTAGTTCTAGGGCGTCCTGCCGGGTCAAAGTTCAGTACCCCTTGGCCAGATAACGCTACCCATTCAGTTCGGAACGCCAGACCACTTCCGCACAGATTTCGTCAACTTTGTGGTCGCCGACTTCAACGGGACTTACCACGCAATCCTAGGCCACCCTTCGCTTACCAAGTTCATGGCAGTTCCACACTACTCGTACCTGGTCCTCAAGATGCCGACCGAGAAGGGTGTCTTAACCGTCAGAGGCAACATCTACACCGCGTACACTTGCGAAGAGGAAAGCTTCAATATCACCGAGGCAATCGACCTCTCGATTCGCATGGCAGAAACTGTAGCACAAGCCATGCAAGTTCCACCCGACCAGCTTCAACTACCCGAGCAGGAGACTCCAAGGAAAAGCTCCAAGTCCAAAGAGCTCAAGGAAGTACAACTGGTCGACGGCAGACCAGAGAAGACAGCTCTCATCGGGGCCAACGTGGACGCCAAATAGGAAGACGCGCTTGTCAGGTTTCTAAGGCACAACGTAAGCGTTTTTGCATGGAAACCCGCAGACATGCCCGGCGTCCCACGAAACCTGATCGAGCACTCCTTAAATGTCTCGAAGACCGCAAGACCTATCAAGCAGAAACTACGACGGTTCGCTCGTGACAAAAAGGAGGCTATTAGGACAGAGATTACACGGCTTTTAGCAGCTGGATTTATTAAAGAAGTGTATCACCCCGATTGGCTCGCCAATCCAGTTCTTGTAAGAAAAAAGAATAATGAATGGAGAATGTGTGTTGATTACACTGATCTCAATAAACACTGTCCTAAAGATCCTTTTGGTCTCCCCCGTATCGACGAGGTGGTCGATTCAACGGCTGGATGCAAACTATAATCTTTCCTCGACTATTACTCTGGTTACCACCAGATCTCGCTAAAAGAAGGCGACCAGATCAAAACTTCCTTCATCACTCCCTTTGGCGCGTACTGCTACACCACTATGTCCTTCGAACTAAAAAACGCCGGAGCCACCTATCAACGCGCTATTCAGCAATGCCTCCACGACGAGATACGTGATGACCTCGTCGAGGCTTACGTCGACGACATTGTCGTCAAAACTAGGGACGCGAGCACCCTGATCGACAACTTGGACCACACTTTTAAAGTGCTAAATAAATATAAGTGGAAGCTCAACCCCAAAAAGTGCATTTTCGGGGTTCCTTCTGGTCTACTGCTCGGTAACGTCGTCAGCCGCGACGGCATACGGCCGAACCCCTCAAAGGTCAAGGCGGTGCTCGATATGCGACCACCCAAGAACGTCAAAGACATTCAAAAGCTCACGGGGTGCATGGCTTCTCTTAGCCGGTTTATCTCTAGGCTGGGGGAAAAAGGGCTTCCCTTTTTCAAACTTTTAAAAGCATTGGAAAAATTCTCCTGGACAGAAGAGGATAACGTTGCGTTCACCCAGCTCAAAACTTTCCTCACCTCACCACCCATCCTCACCGCACCTCAACATAACGAGGACCTGCTCCTTTATATAGCAGCAACTGATCGGGTCGTCTCCACCACGCTCGTGGTCGAGCGGGACGAACCAGGCCACGTCTACAAAGTCCAGAGGCCAGTAAACTTCATAAGCGAAGTCCTAAACGAATCCAAGACCAGGTATCCTCAGATACAAAAGATAATCTACGCCATCTTAATCACCTCAAGAAAGCTAAAGCTCTATTTCGACGGCCATCGGGTTTTAGTTACTACTAGTTTTCCTTTGGGGGACATTTTGTGCAACAAGGACGCCAATAGCAGAATTGTAAAGTGGGCAATGGAGTTATGCCCATTTTCTTTGGATTTCCAGAGTCGCACTACCGTCAAGTCTCAAGCCCTGGTCGACTTCATCGTGGAATGGACGGATCTCAACAAACCACCCTCTCCAGATGTCTTCGATCACTGGTCAATGTTCTTCGACGGGTCCTTAAACATCAATGGAGCCGGTGCTGGAATACTTTTCGTTTCACCAAACAAGGACAAACTTCGCTACGTCCTTAGGATCCTCTTTCCAGCATCTAACAACGTCGCCGAATATGAAGCTTGCATGGCATCCGATTGGCTGTCGAACTGGGAGTCAAACGCCTTTACGTCTACGGTGACTCTGCCCTGGTCATCAACCAGCTAAATAAGGAGTGGGACACAACTCATGAGAAGATGGACCTCTACTGCAAAGAAATCCGGAGGTGGGAATCAAATTTTTACAGCATAGAATACATCCACGTGGTCCGGGATAGGAATCAAGCAGCAGATGCGCTGTCAAAGATAGGATCATCCCGGGCCCAGATTCCGCAAGGTGTTATCATTCAGGACAAACACATGCCAAGCGTCGGGACGGACCTGGTCGACAAGTCACCCAACGAGACAATGCTCATAGGGGACGCCACTCTCACAACCAGCGGCCATGACTGGCGCACTCCTTTCGTCAAATATCTCTCGGACGGTTTGGGACTTCAAGACAAAACAGAGAACGAGCGTCTTATCCGGCGATCTAAAAATTACCTACTGGTCGATGACAAACTTATGCATAAGAACGCAAACTCAGAAGTCTTGTTGAAATGCATATCCCAAGACGATGGCATCAAGCTACTAGATGACATACATGCTGGGTCCTGTGGCAACCACGCCGCCTCTAGAACACTAGTCGGGAAGGCCTTCCGAGCAGGTTTTTACTGGCCAACCGTAGTCGTCGACACTGAGAAACTGTTCTGACATTGTGAAGGATGCCAGTTCTTCACCAAGTGGACCCACGTACCTGCTCATGAGATCCAGACGATTCCGACATCTTGGCCATTTGCCTGTTGGGGCCTTGACATGATCGGGCCATTCAAACCGGCTCTCGGCAATTTCAAATTCGTGTTCATGCTAATCGACAAGTCTCGAAGTGGATCAAGTACATGCCACTGGTTAAAGCGACTTCAGAGAAGGCTGTGGAATTCCTCAATCAAATCATACATAGATTCAGGGTTCCCAATAGCATAATCACCGACCTGGGCACTCAGTTTACCGGCACTACATTCTAGGACTTCTGTGATGACAGAGGCATAGTCATAAAGTATGTGTCGGTAGCCCATCCACGAGCCAATGGTCAAGTCGAGCGAGCAAATGGAATGATTATTGATGCTTTCAAGAAAAGGCTGTACACGGAAAACGACAGGGCACCAGGGCGGTGGATGAAAGAGTTACCGACTGTGGTGTGGGGTCTTCGAACACAGCCTAGTCGGAATACGGTTGCTTCCCCCTATTTTATGGTTTATGGGGCCGAGGCAGTGCTCCCCTCGAATGTAGCCTTTGGATCTCCAAGAGTTGAATATTTTGACCAGTCTTCAGCAGACTTCACCAGAGAACTCGAAATCAACTGCACAGAAGAAAGACGCCTAACTTCCTACCTTCGGACAGCAAAGTATCTCGAGGCCATTAGGCGATACCACAATAAGAACGTCAAAGACCGCTCCTTCGTGGTCGGTGATGTGGTACTCAAATGGAAAACAAGCCAGGAGGGAATGCACAAGTTATCTACACCCTGGGAGGGACCTTTTGTGGTCGCCGAAGTTACACGCCCTACATCTTACACACTGGCGTACCCAGATGGAACACGCTTGCCCAACTCCTGGCACATAGACAAACTACGACGCTTCTATCCTTAAAGTTTCAGTAACTTTCTACTTGTAAATCTTTTTTGATGAATAATAATACTTCTTGCCTTTTTTGCTATATACTTTTACATACGCAGATTACTCAACAAGTGCTCCAATAACTTTCTTTGACAAACTCCTCGAGGGCAGTCAACATTATTCAGTGATACATCACTCAAGCAAAATTTATTCATAGCGCTCAAAAACCATGGTTCTCAAAATTTGGACTTTATTACAAACTTTATATACAAAGTTTACAATAAACACCCCTTTGGGCGGCTTTTGGTCTATTCCTACAGACTACTCTATAAACCTACTGCTCGGGCTGATCACCCGCACGACTGTCTTGTTCCGCCAAAGAGGTCGGGGCCACCGGCGCCTGATAGGTTGAGACCGCAGGCGTCGACCGCCCATCTCCTGCAATCGACGCCCCCGACAACTCCCTTGCTAACTTGTCTGATCCTGGCTGATTGGGGGGGGGTTGACATCCCGCAGAGGTTTATATCACCGATCACCATCGACGATAGGTCGAGCAGACTGACGCGAAGGTCATCTGCCTCCTTCGGACCAACCTCCTTGGGATATCCCCTCTCTAGCCGGGACAGACTGACCAAGGGGTAGTGGGCGCGTACCATGCTGAGGACGTGCGCTCTGGCAAACTCCCCGGCATCCTTGACAAACTGCTGAAGCCAGCCCCATGCTTGCTGTGCCTTCTCGACCAGGGTCAGTTTTGGTGCGCGGGGCTGGTCCTCGGGGAGCTCGGGGCTGATCAAGTCAAGGACCGGGGCAACTCCTTTCCATATCTTGATGCAGTTCGTCTTCCAGGAGTCTCGTTCATTGACCAGCTCATCGAGATGCTTCTTAGTGTTGGCTTTAAGCACTGTGGTAGAGATTTCAAGAAAAACCAAGAACAAAGTCAGCAGCACTCTACGGAAATATAAAAGAAGGAAAAGAGAACTGCAAGGTCGAAAAGGACAAAACAACTCTTACCAGCCAGCTCTCGATTCTTGTTTTTCAGCTCCTCGCCATCTTTGCGCCCAGTCTCCAGTGCACTGGCACGCTCCTGGTCGAGCTGGTCCCTCTCTTTTCGGAGACGCTCGATCTCCTCCAGACCTGAGGCAACAATTCTTTGTCATCAAAACCGACCATGCGGTTAATTACAACTGCTCGGACCACTTGACTTACCTTTCTTCTCATGGTCCTTGTCGGCTAGTCGCCGATTTAGGTCCAGCAAATGCTCCTCTTGAGCCGCCTTCTCAGCCGCCTCCCTTTCGGCCTCCGGTCGAAGGCGGTCCACCTCTGCGGTCAAGGCCTTGTTCTCGGCAACCACACCTTCGATTTGGTCGAAGCACCTTTTTCGGTACTTCGCCATTTTCATTGCACCCTGCAAGAAATATACATATTACGCAGTGAACAAGCAATAGTATATACATACTCCAGCAGAACATAAGACCACTCACCTTAACTTCATCAACGAGCCATTTAGCAGCGCGCTCTAGCCTTGCCGCCTCCTCGGTCTCGGCGATCTCCTTGTGGCTGGCCCAGTGGCATGCTGGCGCCACATGTAAACATGTTGCGACCATCGTGGGGGCGCCCCTGAATTTCCTCCACTTCGTCATCGGAGGCCGCCTGGGCCACCTCGCCTTCCGCGCTACCCCCAGCCATGGTAACGGGTATCATAGGATCCTTACCCCGGCTAGGGGAGCCCTCCGGTGTAGAAGCCCCCGCTGGGGCTGGAGATGGGGCCCTCACTTCTTCAGATGGAGGGGGAGTCAGGACTTTGTCTCCCTCCTCTGCAACACTGCTTGGGGGAGGCGTCCCTACGGCCTCATCACCCCTTGTCGGGGTACTCGCCCCGACCTTATCTTGAGCTAGGTCCTCCTCGGCAGTCTCTGCCACGGTCATAGCCGCGGGCTGCTCGCGGGCGGTTTGCTCGGTAGCATTTTCTTCGGCAACTGCCGGCTCGGCCGTTCTCTGGCCGGCAACATTGCCCGAATCAACATCTGAGGCCGCACTAACAAAGAAGAGATAATGCCAATTACCATAACAACATTAAACTTCATAAAAAACAAAGAGAGCGCAGTCGACATGTTTTCGAACTTATAGGTTGGAGCTCCGGTGCGTCGCCATGAAGAACCTTCTCCTGTTCCTCCCAGCCACCGTTGCCGCCTCTGCTCCTCCAAGACGTATCGGCTCGACGTGCGCGGCAGGCGGATCACTGGTTACCCGACCTGTGTCGATCGGCGTGACGTCAGGGCGGCTCCGCGATCTCCGGACCATAGATGGAGCAGTCTCATCCTCCTCGCTATTGTCGTCGACGATCCTCACAAGCCGGCGACGCTTGGGGGCATGGCTGGTCGAGCCTTGGCCCATCAAAGGATCTACGGTTGTTCCCGCTGGAATTGCTTCCGTGGGGGATGGCTCCAAGGCATTGGCCTCTTCCCCGCCACCCTGTCTTCCGTGGTCGGCGCTGGATGGCTCTGGTCCTCGTCACTGCTGGTGTATTGGAGACACCGAGCAGCATTGTCTGTCGGCGGGTCCACCCCAGCAGGATGGTCCATATCGGGTGCCAGCGATACATACACCGAGCACCGGTCAATATCTCCTTTCTGCAATACAACAGTGAACAAGTCATCAATCAAAAGGCTACCGTACTTACATAGAAATATAGATAAACAAGGGCATTCATTTACCTTAGGAGCTGGTCGGCCTAGCTTAAAGGCATGCATCCGGTCATCACTTCGAACGAAGTTATTATCAGTCAGGTTAAATAACTCATTCATCAACCGCTGGACCTCTAACTTTTCCAAACCGTCCCGGTGCATCCTGGTCGGGTCTTGGCTTCCTTCGTACTCGTACGCTGAGTGCACCCTCCTCTGGCAAGGCATGACTCGTCAAACGAGGAAGTTCCCGACCACCCCTGGTCCGTCCTGGCAGGACCAGTCGATTAGGTCCATCAACTCCGCCACCTGACCAGTGTACTCGGGCCGATCTGTCTAGCTGACCCTCTTTTTGGGGATGTATCCAACATCGCAAAAAGTAGCGCTGCCCGGTTCTTCCCTAATGTAGAACCACCTCTTGTACCATTTGGTGAGGGAGGTGTTCCATGGGCAACTGAGGTAATGGTTTTTCATCCCATCACGAAGATTGAGGTATACTTCACCTGCAATCTTGGAGCCTCCAACCGCTCCTTTCTTCCTCAAACAGAACAAGTAGCGGAATAGATCAAAGTGTGGCTCTATCCCGACATAGGCCTCGCACAAATGAATAAAAGTGGAAACAAGAAGAATGGAGTTCGGGTGCAGGTTGCAGATCCCGATCTCATAGTACAGAAGGAAAGGATGAACTGGAATCCCAAACCCCATCTTGAAATAATCTTCAAAAACTACAATCTCACCAGCGCGAGGGTCGGGGTAACTTTCCCCCTCCGGTGCTCTCCAGCCGCCGAGCTCCTGATTGTGCAGGAGTCCCATCTCGACGAGGTCGTTGAGGGATCTCATGCTGCTCCAAGATTTCTTCCACTCCTTGGCCATCATCTCGGCCCTCTCCTTGGCATCGCTCTTTGCCGTTTCTTTCTTGCGGAAAGCTTTGAACTCAGATTTGAGGAATTGAAGGTGCTGAGGAAGATGAAGGCTGAGCACTAGTATGCGACTGCTGGGTACAGAACAAGGGTGCGACCTTGGGCTTTTTTATAACAACAGCCCCACCTCTACCACTTCCTGCATTTTGGGGAAGCGGGCGGTCTTTTCGGCGGTTGCGGCATTTCGGTTTTCAAGAGCTACCGTAGTAAATTTGGTGGCCATTTTTTAATAATTGCTGGTTTCCTTTCTTGATACCCGCAATGAGCAGATTTACAGTTCACCGGCCCCCCTTTTTATGCAGCAGACTGACAAGATGGCAGGACGCTCTGTCACATCGCACATTAATGTGGCGATACGATTTCTTCAAAAAGATAAGTAAGATTTTTTTTGTCAGACAGACTTGATAGCCCGGGGACTGTACCGACCACCGATCATGATATGCTCGGGAACTGGTCGACCAGTCTGCCCATACGACAGCCTGGGGACTGTACCGACCACCGAGCATGATACGCTCGGGGACTGGCCGACTAGTTCGCCTATTCAATGATCTCGGGGATTGTGCGACCACCGAGCACGTTTGCGTTCGCAACCATGTTTGGGGATTGGTCGACCAGTCTCTATTTTGTGCTCGGGGATTGTGCTGACCACCAAGCACGTTTACATTCCCAACCGTGCTCGGAGACTCATCAATCACTCCCTACGCTGTGCTCGGGACTTGCTTCGATTACTCTCTGACCACAGCTTGGAGATTGGACGGGATAATTTTTAACTTTTTAGACCTTGCTACAAGGCTCATACTTCGCCTTCCAGCAAGCTCGGGGACTACATCGGTACGATGCATCTGGCGATGCATTTCAGTATCAGATTTTCTATGTGTTTTTTCTTTATACCCTGGCACCACGTGCCTACGTCACCTACTACTAGGCTCGGGGACTAAGTGGGCACACTTCACCTTGCGGTGAATATGCTTGCTTTTTGAAAGTTTATACTTTTTAGAAAAGTAAAGTGGGCACACTTCATCAGGAAAGAAATATTTTTTCTCAAGAGCACCATGGATTCCTCGAACAACCGGCTTCTTCGATGTTGATGTTGGTCGACTAGTTTTCAAGTTGGTCAAAATAACGTCGCGATTATTTGGGCGATTTTCCTGGTTGTTAAGGATGTCAAGTCTTGTTGGTCGAAGAAGCTCAAGATGGCATGTTACATCATAATACACGGTGCTCGGGGACTAGCTGTGGGAGTATAAACCCTTATACCCTTACGGCTAGACTTGGGCCAGGAGGCTTGGCCCATCACGAGACAGTTCGAGGCTTGATCTAATTGCTCGGAGTTTCGCACAAGGAAGCAAGACGTGGAGATCAAGCAAGATTCTATTCGGTTAGAATAGGAATTGATATCGTGTTATCTATGGCAATTGTAACCGACTAGGATTAGTTTCCACATCTGTAACCCTGCCCTCTGGACTATATAAAGAGAGGTAAGGGACCCCCCTAGACATCTCATCTCAACTCAACACAATCCACAGTAATACAATCAAACGCAGGACGTAGGTATTACGCCCACACGGTGGCCGAACCTGGATAAAAACCTTGTCCGTGTCTTGCGCCACCATCAAGTTCGTAGCTTGCGCACCTATCTACCGATAAACTACTACCGTGGCTATACCCCAAGGTAGATTGCCGACTAGCTTTCATCGACAGTGTGTCATATGGAATCTTGCTTCGGTTCGTTTAGAGACAGTGTTAGTTTTGGTAGAAGATATGTGCACGGTTTACGACTAATGCACCATAGGCTAAGAAATAATTTTAGACGCACCCGATGATACTCGTAGTTGAAGAGGCTCAAGTGGAGGCTCGATTTGGTCTGTTCGGATATAGTGCTAATCTTGATGCAAGATAGTTGCACAGTTTGCATGGAACGTACCATATGTTAAGAAAACAATTTGGACGCACCCAATGGAACTCCTAGATGACGTGTGTCATATGGAATCTCGCTTCGGTCTATTTGGAGACAATGTTAGTTTCGGTGCAAGATAGGTGCATAGTTTGTGCCTAATGCACCATAGTCTAAGAAACCATTTTTGATGCACCTGTTTGTACTCCTAGATGAAGAGGCTCAAGTGGAAGCTCGGTTCGGTCTGTTTGGAGATAGTGCTAATCTTGATGCAAGATAGGTGCGCGGTTTGCATGTAACATACCATATGCTTGGAAATCAATTTGGATGCACCCGATGGAACTCCCTGATGACGTGTGTCATATGGAATCTCACTTTGGTCTGTTTAGAAATACTGTTCGTTTTGGTGCAGGATATGTGCATGGTTTGCGCCTAATAATGCACCATAGTCTCATAAACCATTTTGGAAGCATCCGTTGGTACTTTGGTGAAGAGGCTCAAGTGGAAGCTCGGTTTGATCTATTTGGAGATAGTGCTAATCTTGATGCAAGATAGGTGTATCATCTGCAAGGAACATACCATATGCTTAGAAATCAATTTGGACGCACCCAATGGAACTCCTAAATGACGTGTGTCATATGGAATCTTGCTTCGGTCCGTTTGTAGACAATGTAAGTTTTAGTGCAAGATAGGTGCACACTTTGCACCTAATGCACCATAGTCTAAGAAACCATTTTGGATGCACTATTTGGTACTCCTGGGTGAAGAGGCTCAAGTGAAAGCTTGGTTCGGTCACTTTGGAGATAGTGCTAATCCTTAAGCAAGGTAGGTGCATGGTTTGCATGGAACATACCATATGTTAGTTTCAGTGCAAGATAGGTGCACAGTTTGCACCAAAGGCACCATAGTCTAAGAAACCATTTTAGACGCACTTGTTAGTACTCCTAGGTGAAGGGGCTCAAGCGGATACTCGGTTCAGTCTATTTAGAGATAGTGCTAATCTTGTTGCAAGATAGGCACACGGTTTGCATGGAACATACCAAATGCTTGGAAATCAATCTGGACGCACATGATGGAACTCCTAGATGACGTGTGTCATACGAAATCTTTTTTCGGTCAGTTTGGAGATAGTGTTAGTTTCGGAGCAAGATAGGTGCAAGGTTTGCACATAATGCAGCATAGGCTAAGAAACCATTTTGGACGCACCCGATGGTACTCCTAGGTAAAAGTCTCAAGTGAAAGCTCGGTTTGGTCTATTTGGAGATAGTGCTAATCTTGATGCAAGATAGATGCACGGTCTGCATGGAATGTACCATATGCTTAGAAATTAATTTGGACACACCCGATAGAACTCCTTGATGACGTGTGTCATATGGAATCTCGCTTTGGTGTGCTTAGAGACAGTATTAGTTTCGGTGCAAGATATGTGCACAGTTTGCGCCTAATGCACCAAAGTCTAAGAAACCATTTTGGAAGCACCTGTTGGTACTCCTAGGTGAAGAGGCTCAAGTGGAGACTCGGTTCGGTCTGTTTAGAGATAGTGCTAATCTTGATGCAAGATAGGTGCACGATTTGCATGGAACATACCATATGCTCAGAAATCAATTTGGACGCACCAGATGGAACTCCTAGATGACATGTGTCAGATGGAATCTCATTGCGGTCTGTTTAGAGACTGTTAGTTTCGGTGCAAGATAGGTGCACGGTTTGCACCTAATGCACCATTGGATAGGAAACCATTTTGGACGTACCCGATGGTAGTCCTAGGTCAAGGGGCTCAATTGAAAGCTCGGTTTGATCTGTTTGGAGATAGTGCTAATCTTGATGCAAGATAGATGCACGGTTTGCATGGAACATATGATATGCTTAGAAGTCAATTAGGACGCACCTGATATAACTCCTTGATGATGTGTGTCATATGGAATGATGAGGACATCAACGGCGATGCATCCACACTGCCGACACCAGTACCTATTGCTGGTCCACTTACTCATGCTCATGCTCGTCAACTTAATCATCAAGTGAGTTCCTTCTTAAGCTCTTGTACATCTTGTTTAGACCCTGGAAACATGTGCACTTTTGTTTTGATTAGGAACCAAGGAGAAGACCGAAAGGGACAAGGACTCATGTTGGCTGGATTCGGACTGCAGCAAAGCACCAATTAGTGACCATCACCACGGTTGCATACGGATTCGGATTGTGGTGCTTCAGGACTTGTTGGAAAGCTTATAAAATCTACTTTCATATGAGTCCATTCCCACGATGATATCTTTTCGGCAGCAGCGGCAAAGATCCAATTACCATCGAGAGGTCATGCTGTCCAGGGTGCTGCGTCCTCTTATTTTGGGCTGATGGCCCATGTATCAAGTTGGGTCCATTACGGATGTATCCTAGGGTTAAACCACAACCCTAGACCTTCTTTGATCATCCTTTAGGGTACTTAAGGTCCCTACAGCCGCCGCCACACAG
>NC_012872.2:34540359-34602153 GCF_000003195.3 Sorghum bicolor | reverse complement strand
CTTCTCCCTCTAGCTATTATGTTTGCTTATGTATACCCTATCTATTCTATCTCTTGCAGCACGTTGATCTCTTGTGACAGTTTGGCAGCGATAGTCAACTCGGGGCCAAGCCCGTGGGTATGGATTGAGGCCAAGCATCTTGAGTGACAGTTGGTCAGTTGTCGGCTGTGTTTCAGGGATAGTTTCTTGCAATGGCACGTTGCAAGAATGTCAGTGGTCCGGCAGCCAGCTCAGGGGGTTCTCCAGGAGGTGATGGTGGAGGTGATCCTCCCCGTCGCCTGTCAGCGGCAGAGAAGGGAAAAGGCAAAAAGCTTGCCACCAAGAAAAGGAAGACTAGTGACAGAGAGGCAGAGGTGGCCGAGGCAGTAGCAGCAGCAGCTGTGGCAGCAGAGAGGGGTGGACGCTCAGGTGCCCTGAGGATAGGGGCCGATCTCACGCCATGGCAGAGGCGTGCAATTCTTGAGGCTGAGGCTCTACATGGGTCTCCTCCTAGCACTATCATGCTAGGATGTCAGCGTGTCAGGATTGCAGTCAGAGAGTCAGCTCAGGAGGACCTAGACACCGAGAAAGAGGCAGAGGCCCAGGCAGAGGGTCTGACAGAGGCACAACAGCTGGAGCAGCCCCTCAGGAGGTCGACTCGCGCTCGTACTCAGGCCATCCCTAAGACTGATACGCAGGGTCAGTCCACCTCCGTTGCTCGCTCTACTCCAGCTCGTGGCCCTACAGCTCCTCGTCCAGCGCCAGTGAGGATACAAAAGGATTAGACCCAGGTTTCAGCTCGAGAGATCCAGGAGCTACGGTTTGTTCCCTTTCCGACTTGGTTTCCAGCTGCCAGGGATCCGAGAGCCAGTGCCAGGTTCTATACAGTGGTTCAAGAGGATATGTACGGGGCTCTTGTCCGCTCACAGGCTCAGTTCAGGGAGCACAGGGTGCTCGACCTTGAGATACTCGGGAACGTGGTCGGTGCGGACATCAGACAGTACTTCACCTACCTGACCAGTCTTCAAGAGTTACTTGCTTTACCGGGCACTTATTTTGAGGAGTGGGTCCGAGAGTTTTATGCCTCAGTGTGGGTTTCACCAGACCATAGCTATATCCACTACGCACTGGCAGGCACTGACTACAGAGTGACAGCAGAGAGGGCTAGAGAGGTTCTTGGTTTGAGAGCCTATTCCACTTGGATCGATCAGCTTTGCTAGGGGAACTTCGAGCCTCCTCGACGTCCTCATGGTGGTGCTCTACCACCAGTTGACTTTGTGGCTCCCTGTTTCTGTCAGCCTTTTGGAGAGGGCTCCAGCAGGTCAGTGGGAGACTTGACTCGCCTAGCCAGGATCCTTGACTTTGTGTTGAGGAAGACGCTCTTTCCCAGGACAGGCTACAGAGACGGCTTCACTAGGATTCAGCAGTGGTTGGTAGCCCATCTGATCTCGAAGACGCCATTTGACTTGTGGGATTTGATAGTCTCAGAGATTTAGGACACTATTTCAGAGAATTTCAGGGGTCGGCGTCAGCTGCTGTATGCACACTAGATGACCATGCTCATCCTTCGTGCTAGGCCAGTACCTCTTCCAGCTCACCTGCAGAGAGAGCTGATAGACTCTGACACCGTGTTCCCTCACTATGACCCCCGGCAGATGCAGAGAGTGCATCACGACCTTAGAGCTCCGCCACCTCCTCGTGCACCACGTGGCCAGGTGCCACCACCCTCTCCTAGGGGCACTCGCAGTTCAGGAGTAGTCCCAGAGATTGAGGAGGAGCAGGATATCGCCATTGGGGCGTTTGCAGACGCTGAGGCTGAGGAGGAGTTTGACTTTGCTTCGGACAGCTCAGACAATGATTATCGTCTTCCAGTGTAAGACCTTCCTCCGAGGCCGCACGACCATGAGGCAGGAGGTTCCTCGAGTACTTCAGACCCCGCTCTACTTGCTATTCTAGAGGGGATGAGAGCCGATTAGCGGCGGGCACCTGAGGAGCAGGCTAGGCGAGACAGGGACCAGGCTGCCATCAATGCAGCCATGCAGGCTAGGCAGGACGAGCTCCAGAGACAGCTTCTGACCTTCCAGCAGCAGCAGCTTGCATTCTAGGCTCAGTAGACGACGATGATGGCCGCTCTTATGGCCGCCTCAGGGATTCAGCTTCCTCAGATACAGCTCCCAGGCACTTCGTGAGTCATGCCTCCTACACCAGTGCCACAAAGTCAGTCCCAGCAGCCGCTTCAGCTCCCTGCTTAGAGTCAGCCCTTCTCGACGCCACAGCACCAGGTTTCACAGGGTGCTATCTTGTCTGGCTTTGAGCAGGTGCCTCAGTTCACGCCTCTACGCTCAGGATTTACACCTCAGTCAGCGACAGCGTCCCAGCTTGTGTTGGATTCGTCGGCAGGCTAACACCTCAGTTTCTCTTACAGTGCTCTAACTGGTGACCCTACGCCTCCACCTCTACAGGCTCCTGTAGCCTTTACGGTCCCAATTACCACCACTGAGCGTCTATCATCATCAGTAGCTTCGTCTGAGCAGCTTGCACCTTCCTCTACCGTACCAGAGACGTCAGCTACAGCGACAGAGTCTGTGCTAGCTTCGTCAGCAGGACTTGAGCAGCCAGCACAGCCCGTGACGGCTTCAGAGCCCGCAGAGCCAACCCAGACCGCTTCTCCAGTACGTGCAGCTTCAGAGGATCACTCTATCTCTTCCGACTCGACGGACCCAGACCGCTTCTCCAGTACGTGCAGCTTTAGAGGATCACTCTATCTCCTCTAACTCGACGGCCGATGGATCAGATGATGCAGCACAGTTTCAGGTCGTGCCGAGGGACTCCACTGCTCCGCCTCCACCTCCTTCGTCTTAGGTTTTTGGCGCTTGATGCCAAAGGGGGAGAGAGTTGAGAGTATGAGAGTTAGGGGGAGCTGAGCTAGAGCTAGAGCTAGAGTGGGCTTTGTTCTTTTGATATACTTTTGTGTGCTACTCTTCCATGCATCATGTTTACGTTTTTGCATTGCATTTGTGTGAGATACTCTTGTGAGATACCTTTATGGTTGTGAGACATGACTTATGCTTATCTGTGATATTTTTATGTCTTGTCTTTGGCTCATATTACTTTGCTTCAGCGTTTCTACTCCGATGTACTATAAGCCTTATATGTTTATATCCTGTTGTATACATCTCACATATTTGGATGCAAGATGATAGACTTGGTTAATATAAGCATGCCTAATCCTTTTTGTTCTTATTGTCTCATGCTTATAGAAACCAAGTCAATTGAAAACCTCATTCTCTTTCCTACTTGAGGTTATTGTCATCAATCACCAAAAAGGGGGAGATTGAAAGAGCATCTAGGCCCCTAATGATTTCGGTGATTAATGACAATGTTGATTACTGTGACTAACGTGTGTTTTGCAGAGGCAAAGTCATTAGTGAGGTCATGGTAATAGGTACTCGATGAACAGGGACGTACATGCCAACTTAATAGTGGAAATCGTTTCGGTTTTCAAAGGATGTATGGACATCATCAAGACTAGACTAGGTCTAAGTGCCATATGGTTAAGAAGGGCACTTAGAGTAGTTTAGGACTTTGTTTTCCTTTGACCATAATATTAAGAGGGGCTTTGATCTAGTAGCTTGACTTAGGCAAGACTTTAGGTTTAGGTGTGGTGCACACTTGGTAAACCTAGCACTAGGCAGCTTAGAGATAGTCCTTAGATCGAGAGGAACCAAATTCGTTTTGGAACAATCGCGTTTCGATGAAGTTAGGGTGCCTAAGTAGGCACCGGACGCTGCACCGGACGCTCTGTGAATGCGTCCGGTGAGGTCCTTAGCTGTTGGAGAGCTTCGGTGCCTAGGGTTAGGCACCGGACGCTGGCACCGGACTCACCGGGCAGCGTCCGGTCCCATACCCAGGGAGGTTGTAAACCTGCCCCGAGCACCGGACGCTAGCACCGGACGCACCGGGTAGCGTCCGGTCTTAAACTCAGGGTGCTTGTAAAAATCCCCGGAGCACCGGACGGTGCCACCGGACGCTGGGAAGTAGCGTCCGGTGACCTGTCAGACGCAGGTACACTTAGCTGTTGGATGTCACCGGACGCTCGGTGCAGAGCGTTCGGTGCAACATCAACAGCGTCCGGTGACCCCGTTTTCAGTGGAAAACAGTTGGTTGACCTTTAGACTTCGTGGGGTGTATTTATACTTCTCCACATCGTCCATGAGAGCTCTCTTGCCCATTTGAACATCAGAGAAACTTGTTGTGGAGCAAGAGAGTAGCAAGAGCCTAGAGAGGATTGAGATTTGAGTGATTTCTTGTGAGAATCCTTCTCTAGTTGAATTCCAAGAGTCAAGTGTGCATCCACCACTCTCTAGTGCCTTGTTTGGGTCAAGTGAGAGTTCTTTGCTTGTTACTCTTTGTGATCGCCATCACCTAGACGGTTCGGTGGTGATTGGACGTAGAAGACCGCCCGGAGTTCTTGTGGGTGGCTCGTGTCAAGCTTGTGAGCGGTTTTGGGTGATTCACAGCGACGAAGTGTCGAGGAATCAGCCTGAAGAGAGCACTTGGTCCTTGCGCAGACCGCAGACCAAGGGGGAGCAAGACCCTTGCGCAGGTGCTCCAACGAGGACTAGTGGAGAGTGGCGACTCTCCGATACCTCGGCAAAACATCGCCGAGCACTTTCTTACACTACTCCTTTACCTTGTAGCATTTACTTTGTGCTTTTACATTCTTAGAATTGCCATGCTAGAATAGGATTGGAACTAGGTTGCAAAACTTTTATCCGGTAGCTCTCTAATCACACTAGGCACAAGGGGTTGAATTGGAGCATATAGGTTGCTTAAATTTTTAGAGAAGCCCAATTCACCCCCCTCTTGGGCATCTTGATCCTTTCAATATAGAATCTTGCTTCGGTCCGTTTGTAGACATTGTATGTTTTAGTGCAAGATAGGTGCACAGTTTGGGCCTAATGCACCATAGTCTAAGAAACCATTTTGGATGCACTATTTGGTACTCCTAGGTGAAGAGGCTCAAGTGGAAGCTTAGTTCGGTCACTTTGGAGATAGTGCTAATCCTTATGCAAGGTAGGTGCATGGTTTGCATGGAACATACCATATGCTTGGAAATCAATTTGGATGCACCCGATGGAACTCGTTGATGACGTGTGTCGTATGGAATCTCGCTTCGGTCCATTTGGAGACATTGTTAGTTTCGATGCAAGATAGGTGCACACTTTGCACCTAATGCACCATAGTCTAAGAAACCATTTTGTATGCTCTTGTTGGTACTCCTAGGTGATGGAGCTCAAGTGGATGCTTGGTTCGGTCTATTTGGAGATAGTGCTAATCTTGATGCAAGATAGGTGCACGGTTTGCATGGAACATACCAAATGCTTAGAAATCAATCTCGACACACATGATGGAACTCCTAGATGATGTGTGCCATACAGAATCTTGCTTTGGTCCGTTTGTAGACATTGTAAGTTTTAGTGCAAGATAGGTGCACAGTTTGCACCTAATGCACCATAGTCTAAGAAACCATTTTGGATGCACTATTTGGTACTTCTGGGTGAAGAGGCTCAAGTGAAAGCTTGGTTCGGTCACTTTGGAGATAGTGCTAATCCTTAAGCAAGGTAGGTGCATGGTTTGCATGGAACATACCATATGTTTGGAAATCAATTTGGATCCACCCGATGGAACTCCTTGATGACGTGTGTCATATGGAATCTCGCTTCAGTCCATTTGGATACATTGTTAGTTTCGGTGCAAGATAGGTGCACAGTTTGCACCAAAGGCACCATAGTCTAAGAAACCATTTTAGACGCACTTGTTGGTACTTGTAGGTGAAGGGGCTCAAGTGGACACTCGGTTCAATCTATTTAGAGATAGTGCTAGTCTTGATGCAAGATAGGCGCACGGTTTGCATGGAACATACCAAATGCTTGGAAATCAATCTGGACGCACATGATGGAACTCCTAGATGACGTGTGTCATACGAAATCTTTTTTCGGTCAGTTTGGAGATAGTGTTAGTTTCGGAGCAAGATAGGTGCAAGGTTTGCACATAATGCAGCATAGGCTAAGAAACCATTTTGGACGCACCCGATGGTACTCCTAGGTAAAAGTCTCAAGTGAAAGCTCGGTTTGGTCTATTTGGAGATAGTGCTAATCTTGATGCAAGATAGATGCACGGTCTGCATGGAATGTACCATATGCTTAGAAATTAATTTGGACACACCCGATAGAACTCCTTGATGACGTGTGTCATATGGAATCTCGCTTTGGTGTGCTTAGAGACAGTATTAGTTTCGGTGCAAGATATGTGCACGGTTTGCGCCTAATGCACCAAAGTCTATGAAACCATTTTGGAAGCACCTGTTGGTACTCCTAGGTGAAGAGGCTCAAGTAGAGACTCGGTTCGGTCTGTTTAGAGATAGTGCTAATCTTGATGCAAGATAGGTGCACGATTTGCATGGAACATACCATATGCTCAGAAATCAATTTGGACGCACCAGATGGAACTCCTAGATGACATGTGTCAGATGGAATCTCATTGCGGTCTGTTTAGAGACTGTTAGTTTCGGTGCAAGATAGGTGCACGGTTTGCACCTAATGCACCATTGGATAGGAAACCATTTTGGACGTACCCGATGGTAGTCCTAGGTCAAGGGGCTCAATTGAAAGCTCGGTTTGATCTGTTTGGAGATAGTGCTAATCTTGATGCAAGATAGATGCACGGTTTGCATGGAACATATGATATGCTTAGAAGTCAATTAGGACGCACCTGATATAACTCCTTGATGATGTGTGTCATATGGAATGATGAGGACATCAACGGCGATGCATCCACACTGCCGACACCAGTACCTATTGCTGGTCCACTTACTCATGCTCATGCTCGTCAACTTAATCATCAAGTGAGTTCCTTCTTAAGCTCTTGTACATCTTGTTTAGACCCTGGAAACATGTGCACTTTTGTTTTGATTAGGAACCAAGGAGAAGACCGAAAGGGACAAGGACTCATGTTGGCTGGATTCGGACTGCAGCAAAGCACCAATTAGTGACCATCACCACGGTTGCATACGGATTCGGATTGTGGTGCTTCAGGACTTGTTGGAAAGCTTATAAAATCTACTTTCATATGAGTCCATTCCCACGATGATATCTTTTCGGCAGCAGCGGCAAAGATCCAATTACCATCGAGAGGTCATGCTGTCCAGGGTGCTGCGTCCTCTTATTTTGGGCTGATGGCCCATGTATCAAGTTGGGTCCATTACGGATGTATCCTAGGGTTAAACCACAACCCTAGACCTTCTTTGATCATCCTTTAGGGTACTTAAGGTCCCTACAGCCGCCGCCACACAGTTGGGTTTTGATTAGATCAAGTTTAGCCTTCGCTACTTGCTTGTAAACGCGCGTACTGATCCAGCCGCCCATCTTCTTGTTTTCGGAACCCCACTTCATTGGAGATAGAGTTTGAAACCTTTGTTTACATCTAGTAATTCAGTACTTGTTCTACTTGTTCTTGCTGGTTCTTTGATTGCTTGCAGGACGAGTGCCCTAGTGGCCGGTTGTCGCGCTTCACAAGATCGTGACAGCCATTGGAGGTGGTGTATCAGTCGCGCTTCACAAGATCGTGCCCTAGTGGCCTTGGAGGGCTGCAGTCGGGCCGTGAACATCAACTCCTTTCACCAATCGAGTTACCCAGCACCTCTCATCAAAAGATTGGGTAAAAACCCTAGTGGGTTCTTATCAGTTGGTAATCAGAGCAAGGTTTATCGGTGAGAGATTTTCAATTCTTTGCTGTTTTAATTTTCCCATAGTTCCAATAAAAAGCCAAAAACAGTAGTAGATTAGTTTTCCCACAGTCCTATAAACACTTTGAGCCTTGGCTAGTACTACTTAGTTAGGGCTTGATGTATTTGATTTACTTCGGTTGAGTCAAGTTGCTGGTCTTAGGGTTAGGCTTTTAGAGTTTCGAGTTCTTGTCATGTTTTGGTCCTATCCATCATTTTCATCTCGCTGTCATCACCACCACCATACATTACATATCTACTATACCATATTTATCTTAATTGCAATCTTTACTGCCATATTTTTTCTTTGTTACACCATATCCACCATTATTTGCTGAAAAGAAACAAAAATACTTTGTAAGTTGTTTCTATTCGAAATCTGATTTGTCGAGATTGAGATTTATCCTAGTTTTGCAAAGTAAAGGAAAAGAAGAAGAAAGAGAAGAAAGAAGAGAAAAGAAAAAAAGAGAACAAAAAGAAAAAGAAAAGGAAAAGAAAGAAAAGAAGAGAAAACAAAAAGAAAAGGGGAGTAATAGGTTGTTGTTGCTATTCTTGTGCTGTTACCAACTGTACAGTGACTCCGTTTGTGTCTAGGCTCACGTCTCTAGCACAGTTTAGCCTAGGACCAGCACGGTACCACCGTCGAATGATTTCTCAACTTTCTTTTGTAATTAATATGGTGCTAGTTGTTCCTTGTTTTTAGCCCACCTATAGCTCCACATATTCTATAGCTTGACAGGTCTTGTTGTTGCGGCACTGATACACTTTGTTCCATTGCTGCAGACTTGTCGGGACACCTCCAGTTGAGCAAGGTAAGAATTGGTAAGAATTTGTCTAACAGGTTGAGAGTGAGCGCCTTATTGTAGCTACATCCTAATAGCTGTAGGGCTTCTATTTCTTCACATATTTTCTTGTTTCCACTGTTTAAAAAAAACTTGTTAGAAACAGAGGAAGTCAACAAGATTCTGTAGTCACCTCGCACTAAGGGCATCATACAACATTTTGAAAGGCAAGTGAAGCTACACACAGAGGGGCTTGATAACGACTTGCAGGTGATGAATGAAAAGTTAGGGCAGTTGGAGGCCACACAGATTGCCACTAATGATAAGCTTACAAAGGTGGAGGCAGCTATTGCTAATGTGGATAAAAGTCTTGTTGCGCTTCTCAAGCGTTTTGATGATTTCCACATAATGGATATAGAGAAGCATAAGAAAGAAAACAAGGAGGAAGAACGAGTGGACAACAAGTATGATGATGATTACACTACTGATACTGAACGGGATGATCAAGACACTCGTGATCGACGTCGCCTACGTCACAACCGTAGAGGTATGGGTGGCCACCGCCGATGTGAGGTACACAATAATAATGATGCTTTCAGTAAGATTAAATTTAAAATACCTCCTTTTGATGGTAAATATGATCCTGATGCTTACATTACTTGGGAGATTGCTGTTGATCAAAAGTTTGCATGTCATGAATTTCCTAAGGATACTCGTGTTAGGGCTGCTACTAGTGATTTTACTGATTTTGCCTTAGTTTGGTGGATAGAACATGGAAAGAAGAATCCTAATAACATACCTCGAGCTTGGAGTGCATTGAAGAGAATCATGCAGGCTAGATTTGTTCCTTCTTACTATGCACGTGATTTGTTACATAAGTTGCAGCAATTGAGACAAGGTGCTAAAAGTATAGAAGAATATTATCAGGAATTACAAATGGGTATGCTGCGATGTAATTTAGAGAAGGAAGAGGAACCTGCTATGGCTAGATTTTTGGGCAGGTTAAATCGTGAAATTCAGGACATTCTTGCTTATAAAGAATACTAATGTAACCCTTTGTTTCATCTTGCTTGTAAAGCTGAAAGGAAAGTGCAGGGAAGACGTTCTAGCACCAGGTCTAACATTTCTGCAGGGAAATCAATATCATGGCAACAACGCACATCTAATTCCATGTCAGGTCGTGCATCTCCCCAACAAAGCCAATCATCGGCGCCACCATCTTCTTCCAATGACAAACAATGTGATTCATCCATAAATTTAGCAACCAAACCAGTCCCAAAACTAGCTGCTAGTGCCTCTTCGGTTGCTTCCATAGGAAGAACAAGGGATATCCAATGTCATCGATGCAAGGGCTACGGACATGTGCAGCGTGATTGTCCCAACAAGCGTGTTTTGGTGGTTAACGTTGATGGTGGGTATTCCTCTGCTCGTGATTTTGATGATGATACACTTGCATTGCTTGTGGCTGACCATGCAGGTAGTGAAGAATATTTAGAAGAACACATTGATGCCGGCGATGCAGATCGCTATGAGAGTCTCATTGTGCAGCGTGTGCTTAGCGCACAAATGGAGAAAGCAGAACAAAATCAGCAACACGTATTGTTCTAAACGAAGTGTGTCATCAAAGAGCATTCGTGCCGCATGATCATTGATGGAGGAAGTTGCAACACCTTGGCCAGCAGTGAAATGGTGGAGAAGCTTGCGCTTACCACCAAGCCACATCCACACCCGTAGTACATTCAATGGCTGAACAATAGTGGTAAGGCAAAGGTAACTAGACTTGTGAGAATCAACTTCACCATTGGATCATATAAAGATGTTGTTGAATGTGATGTTGTGCCTATGCAAGCTTGTAATATTCTGCTAGGTAGACCTTGGCAATTTGATAGGGATTCCATGCATCATGGTAGAACAAATCAATACTCCTTCTTGTTCCATGATAAAAAAATTATGTTGCACCCTATGTCGCCTGAAGCTATTATGCAAAGTGATGTTGCTAAAGCTGCAAAAGCTAAATGTGAGAGAAATACAAATGCCAAATTTGTTGCTAATAAGAAAGATGAGATAAAATTAAAAGGCACATGTTTGCTTGCTACTAAATCTGATATTAGTGAGTTCAATGCTTCTACATCTATTGCCTATGCTATGGTATGCAAGGATGCTTTGATTTTAATTTCAGATATGCAGCATTCTTTGCCTCCTGCTGTTGCTAATATTTTGCAGGAGTATTCTGATGTTTTTCCAAGTGAGATACCAGCGGGGCTGCCTCCTATACGCGGAATTGAGCACCAAATTGATCTTATACATAGTGCATCTTTGCCAAACCGTGCGCCATGTAGGGTAAATCCGGAGGAAACAAAAGAAATCCAGCGACAAGTGCAAGAACTACTCAACAAAGGTTATGTACGTGAGTCTCTTAGTCCTTGTGCTGTTCTGGTTATTCTGGTGCCTAAGAAAGATGGAACATGGCGTATGTGTGTCGATTGTAGGGCTATTAATAATATCACCATTCGATATCGATACCCTATTCCCCGTTTAGATGATATGCTTGATGAAATGAGTGGTGCTGTTGTGTTTACCAAAGTTGATTTGCGTAGTGGGTACCATCAGATTCGTATGAAATTGGGAGATGAATGGAAAACTGCTTTCAAAACTAAATTTGGCTTATATGAGTGGTTAGTAATGTCGCTTGGATTAACTAATGCTCCTAGTACTTTCATAAGACTAATGAACAAGGTTTTGCGAGCTTTCATTGGAAAATTTGTTGTAGTCTATTTTGATGATATATTGATTTACAGCAAATCTATGGATGAACATCTTGATCATTTACGTGTTGTTTTTAATGCTCTACGTGATGCACGTTTATTTGGTAACCTTGAGAAGTGCACGTTTTGCACCGATCAAGTGTCTTTTCTTGGCTATGTTGTGACTCCACAGGGAATTGACGTTGACCAAGCCAAGGTGGAAGCTATACAGGGATGGCCTGTACCAAAGACTATCACCCAGGTGCGGAGTTTCCTAGGACTTGCTGGATTTTATCGCTGTTTTGTGAAGGATTTCAGCACCATTGCTGCACCATTGAATGAGCTTAAAAGAAGGGAGTGCCTTTTGAATGGGTTAAAGCACAAGAGAATTCTTTTAACATGTTGAAAGATAAGCTAACTCATGCACCTCTCCTACAACTTCCTGATTTTAATAAGACTTTTGAGCTTTAATGTGATGCTTGTGGAGTTGGTTTGGGTGGTGTTTTGTTACAAGAGGGTAAACCTATTGCATATTTTAGTGAGAAATTGAGTGGGCCTATTCTCAATTATTCTACTTATGATAAAGAACTCTGTGCTCTTGTTTGAACATTAGAGACATGGCAACATTATTTATGGCCCAAAGAGTTTGTTATACATTCTGATCGTGAATCTTTGAAACATATTCGTAGTCAAGGAAAACTGAATCGTAAACATGCTAAATGGGTAGAATTTATTGAATCCTTTTCTTCTGTTATTAAGCACAAGAAAGGGAAGGAGAATATTATTGCTGATGCTTTGTCAAGGAGATATACTTTGCCGAATCAACTTGATTACAAGATCTTTGGATTAGAAACAATTAAAGACCAATATGTTCATGATGCTGATTTTAGAGACGTGTTGCTGCATTGTAAAGATGGAAAAGGGTGGAACAAATTCATCGTTAATGGTTTGTGTTTAGAGCTAACAAGATATGCATTTCAGCTAGCTCAATTCGTTTGTTGTTGTTGCAGGAAGCACATGGAGGTGGCTTGATGGGCCATTTTGGAGCCAAAAAGACAGTGGACATACTTGCTGGTCATTTCTTTTGGCCAAAGATGAAAAGAGATGTGGAGAGGTTTGTTGCTAGATGCACAACATATCAAAAGGCAAAGTCACGGTCAAATCTACACGGTTTGTACTTACCTCTACCTGTTCCTAATGCTCCTTGGGATGATAGATCTATGGATTTTGTGTTGGGGTTACCAAGGACTAGGAGGGGACATGATAGTGTGTTTGTGGTTGTTGATAGATTTTCTAAGATGGCACATTTCATACCATGTCATAAAACTGATGATGCTAGACATATTGCTGATTTGTTCTTTCGAGAAATTGTTCGCTTACATGGTGTGCCCAACACAATTGTTTCTGATCGTGATGCTAAAATTCTTAGTCATTTTTGGAAGACTTTGTGGACAAAATTGGGGACTAAACTTTTATTTTCTACTACATGTCATCCCCAAACTGATGGTCAAACTGATGTTGTGAATAGAACTTTGTCAACTATGTTAAGACCTATTTTAAAGAAGAACATTAAAATGTGGGAAGAATGTTTGCCTCATATTGATTTTCTTATAATCGATCGTTGCATTCTACTACAAAAATGTGCCCGTTTTAGATTGTTTATGGTTTGTTGCCTCGAGCTCCGGTAGATTTAATGCCTTTGCCATCTTCTAAAATAGTAAATTTTGATGCTACTAAGTGTGCTGAATTGATGTTGAAACTACATGAAACAACTAAGCAAAACATAGAGCATATGAATGCTAAGTATAAGCTTGTGGGTGATAAAGGAAGAAAGGAATTAAAATTTGAACCTAGAGACTTAGTTTGGTTGCATTTGAGAAAAGATAAATTTCCTAAACTGCACAAATTCAAATTGTTACCTAGGGCTGCAAGACCGTTTAAAGTGCTAAAGAAAGTTAATGACAATGCATATGAGCTTGAATTGTCTGCAGATTTTGGGGTTAGTTCCACATTTAACATTGCAGATTTGAGACCATATTTGGGAGAAGAGGATGAGGACATCAACGGGGATGCATCTGAACCGCCGACACCAGTACCTATTGCTAGTCCACTTACTCGTGCTCGTGCTCATCACCTTAATCATCAAGTGGGTTCCTTCTTATGCTCTTGTCCATCTTGTTTAGACCCTTGAAACATGTGCACTTTTGTTTTGATTAGGAACCAAGGAGAAGACCGAAAGAGAGAAGGACTAACGTTGGCTAGATTCGGACTGCAGCAAAGCACCAACTTGTGACCGTCACCACGGATTCAGATTGGGGTGCTTCAGGACTTGTTGGAAAGCTTATAAAATCTACTTGCATATGAGTCCAATCCCACGATGATATCTGTTCCCCAGCAACAACAAAGATCCAATTACCATCGAGAGGTCTTGCTGTCCAGGGTGTTGTGTCATCTTATTTTGGGCTGATGGCCCATTACGGACATGTCCTAGGGTTAAACCATGAACCTAGACCCTCTTTTGGTCATCCTTTAGGGTACTTAAGGTCCCTACAGCCGCCGCCACATAGTTGGGTTTTGATTAGATCAAGTTTAGCCTTCGCTACTTGCTTGTAAACACGCGTGCTGATCCAGCCGTCCGTCTTCTTGTTTTCAGAACCCCACTTCATTGGAGATAGAGTTTGAAACCTTTGTTTACATATAGTAATTCAGTACTTGTTCTACTTGTTTTTGTTGGTTCTTCGATTGCTTGCAGGACGAGTGCCCTAGTGGCCGTTTGTCGCGCTTCACAAGATTGTGACAGCCATTGGAGGTGGTGTATCGGTTGCTAAGGCACGGCCTTGGAGGGCTGCAGTCGGGCCGTGAACGTCTACTCCTTCACCAATCGAGTTACCTAGCACCTCTCATCGAAAGATTGGGCAAAAACCATAGCGGGTTCTTATCATGGAATCTTGCTTCGGTTCATTTAGAGACAGTGTTTGTTTTGGTAGAAGATATGTGCACGGTTTACGCCTAATGCACCATAGGCTAAGAAAACATTTTAGACGCACCCGATGGTACTCGTAGTTGAAGAGGCTCAAGTAGCGGCTCGATTTGGTCTGTTCGGATATAGTGCTAATCTTGATGCAAGATAGTTGCACAATTTGCATGGAACGTACCATGTGTTAAGAAATCAATTTGGACGCACCCAATGGAACTCCTAGATGACGTGTGTCTTATGGAATCTTGCTTCGGTCCGTTTGTAGATATTGTAAGTTTTAGTGCAAGATAGGTGCACAGTTTGTGCCTAATGCACCATAGTCGAAGAAACCATTTTGGATGCACTATTTGGTACTACTGGGTGAAGACGCTCAAGTGGAAGCTTGGTTCGGTCAGTTTGGAGATAGTGCTAATCCTTATGCAAGGTAGGTGCATGGTTTGCATGGAACGTACCATATGCTTGGAAATCGATTTGGATGCACCCGATGGAACTCCTTGATGACGTGTGTCATATGGAATCTCACTTCAGTCCATTTGGAGACATTGTTAGTCTTGGTGCAAGATAGGTGCACAATTTGCACCTAACGCACCATAGTCTAAGAAACCATTTTGGACGCACTTGTTGGTACTTGTGGGGGTATAAACACCTATACCCTTACGGCTAGACTTGGGCCAGGAGGCTTGGCCCATCACGAAGACAGTTCGAGGCTTGATCCAACTACTCGGAGTTTCGCGCAAGGAAACAAGACGTGGAGATCAAGCGAGATTCTAGTCGGTTAGAATAGGAATTGATATCGAACTATCTATGGCAATTGTAACCGACTAGGATTAGTTTCCAGATCTGTAACCCTGCCCTCCGGACTATATAAGGAGGGGCAAGGGACCCCCCTAGGACACATTATTCTCAATCTAATACAATCAGATGCAGGACGTAGGTATTACGCCCACACGGTGGCCGAACCTGGATAAAAAGCTTGTCTGTGTCTTGCGTCACCATCGAGTTCGTAGTTTGCGCACCGTCTACCGATAAACTACTACCGTGGGTATACCCCAAGGTAGACTGCCGACCAGCTTTCATCGACAGTGGCGCGCCAGGTAGGGGGTGTGCGTACAGCTCTCCCGACGAACAAGATGGTCATCATTCCAGCTTCCGCGGCCGTGCCTGGAGGCTTCACGTTCACCGTCGGCCAGATCACGTGGACGACGCACGGCGGCGGTCTCACGACCATGGTTTCGGAAGGAACCAAGATCCAATCTGGGATGACAGCGGCATCGGCTCCGACCACGCAGATGCTGGCACCGAGCACCCGACCACCGCTTCCGCACTACAAGGGAAAGAAGATTGATGGCTCGGATCTTCTTCGAGCCCTTGATCGCGCTGATTTCAAGCTTCTTGAAGCTTCCCGACTAGTAGATGGGATCTCGCGCCAGCCTGATCAAGCCGCACCAAAGGATTTTTTCAACTCCCACCGGCCAACTCGTGTCGTCACACACGAACGGCTGGGAACGTCTCTGACGATAACCTCCACCCCCTTGGGACGGTCCGTCAAGCTCGAGGCTGATCCGGAGGAAGGTTATCCTTGCGGTCTGAACAACTCGGCCTCTCTCTACTCGCGGCACATCCAATCCCTTTTTAACGAGGCTGGTTGGTTGCCAAAGTGGAGCGGTCGACCAGCTCGTCACTACGACAACATGGTGACGATCCGAGAACTACGGGACGGCCAGGCTTCCAGCACAAATTCGAGCACTGGTTCCGTTCCCACTGAAGTTATAAACTCCGAGGACGAGGACTACGACCTGGATTTGCCACCATATCCTCCGGGTTTCTCTCGTTTCCCGGTCTTCCCACCCCGGCGAGGAGATATTGTTTTCAACGTCAGCGCCGACGAGCCGGTTGTTGATGGAGAAACAGACGAGCAGAGGCAGCTCCGTGAGCAGCGCAATGCCGACCGTGCCCGACGACGCGCGGACGAGGAACGCCAACTCCCGCCGCATAATCTCACCGACGCCTTCGACATGGTCGGGGATCAGCCAGTCTACAAAATGCCAAGCGCCAATGTGGCTGTCGCCATGGCCAATTTAGATCGACTCCCTGATACTCCCGAATGTCAGGGCGTCCGATCCAGCGTTCGAGCACATCTGATCGCCGCGATGGGACAGACAGCCACTCTGCTCAAAAGAGTCCAAGCTATCTCCTATACAGAGGTCTCCTCCGACCAGACCCATCGCAGCCTGATCTCACCACAGCCCAGCAGGCACCACCGCAGCCCTTCCCCCAACAATCATCGAAAAGATTCACGGTGTGGCGATGGCGGTCGGGATGCTGGTGGTCACCGCGAGCAGAATCGCGGGTGTGGTCAAGAAGTAAACCAGCACAGGGATCTTTGATACAACATCCCTCCAAAAGACGCCCGGGACCGCATCAACAGGCGTGCCACGGAGAGAGCAGTTCACGAAAACCTGCGTCGTATTGAGTACGATGCAACGCACGGCCCCCCGGGCCTGAGACAGTTCTCCTCACACCTCCGCCAAGTCATGTGGCCCCGCAATTTCAAGCTTGAGAAACTCAAAAAATACGACGGCAAGGAAAACCCAGAAAACTGGATCACTCTATACGAGATCGCCGTCCGGTCTCCAGCAGGCGATGAGCACGTCATGGCCAACTACTTCCCGGTCGTCCTCGACCAGGCTGGTCACCAGTGGCTCCTGGGCCTGCCCGAGGACTCTTTCGACTCCTGGGAAGAATTATGCCAAGCATTCATCAACAATTTTATCGCTACCTGTGAACAGCTCGGGAACAAATACGACCTCGAGAGGATACGGGACAGGAAAAACAAGCCACTGCGCGATTACATCCGACGATTCTTGGATATGCGCCTTAAGATCCCGAAAATTTCCCACGACGAGGCCATATCTGCTTTCATAAAAGGGCTGCGCTTCCACGAAGCACTGAGGAACAAGCTACTGCGCAAAAGGCCAACAACGATGGCCGAGCTTCTTGCCACGGCCAAAAACTACGCTGACGCCGACGACGCAGAAAAACTCATCCGGGATGATGCGAGAGGACCCGACCAGCCTCCTTGGCGAGACGATAGTCGTGGTCGCTTCGACAACAGGAACCATTGTCGCCCCGACAACCGCGATCACAGGGAAGGTTGGGACCGGTGGCGTGACAATCGCGATGATTTCAGAGGAAAGCGCCCCCGCGACCACGACCACGAGGTGAATACAGTCAAGCGCCCCAACAGCGGCGGAACTACCAAGAAGACTACAACAAGACGTTGAAGGGACCATGCCAACTCCATCCAAAGTCCAACCACACCATGGAAGAATGTCGCGTCCTCAAAAGCATCTATACGCGGCGGGCGGCTCAAGACGACCCTGCCAAGAAAAACGTGAAACAAGACGGGCGCGATCACGAAGACGAGGACGAGGACCAGGATAGGGACCCACGACACCAGTATGTCAGTCCCACCGACGTGGTCCACTCCATCTTCGGGGGCAAGGTTTCCATCGAGTCCAAGTGAGAAAGAAAGCTTCTAAAGAGAGCCTGCCTCAACATAGACAGCGCAGATGGTTTGATCACTGATCCGAAATTCCCCCTGGTCGCACAGAGAGATCTCCTTCAGCAGAAAGGACCAGTGGGCTGCCATCCCGGAGCTAGGACGTTTCCCCCTAATCCTGGATCCTTGCATTAACAGCATTAGATTCGAGCGTGTGCTCGTCGACGGGGGAAGCTCCATCGACATCCTCTTCCGCAACAGCCTGCCTGCTCTCAAGATAACTCCGGCATAGCTAAAGCCCTATGACGCTCAATTCTGGGTAGTCTTGCCAGGGCAAAGCTCAGTACCCCTCGGACAGATAACTCTGCCTGTCCAGTTCGGAACATCCGACCACTTTCGAACAGAGTTCGTCAACTTCGTGGTCGCTGACTTTGACGGGACCTACCACACGATATTGGGCCGACCATCGCTGACAAAATTCATGGCGGTCCCACACTACTCGTACTTGGTCCTTAAAATGCCCACGGAGAAGGGCGTTCTAACTGTCAGGGGAAATGTCTACACCGCATACACTTGCGAGGAGAAAAGCTTCAAGATCACCGAAGCAATTGATCTTTCAATTCGCATGGCAGAAACAGCAAACCAAGTCGCGCAGCTCCCTCCCGACCAGCTCCGACTACCTGAGCAGGCGGCCGCTAGGAAGAATTCAAAGTCCAAGGAATACAAAGAGGTACAGCTGGTCGACGGCAGCCCCGAGAAGACGGCCCTCATCGGGGCCAATCTGGACCCAAAATAGGAAGACGCGCTCGTCAGGTTTCTAAGGGACAACGTGAGCGTTTTCGCATGGAAACCCGCAGACATGCCTGGCGTCCCACGAAACCTGATCGAGCACTCCTTAAACGTCTCGAAGACCGCAAGACCCATCAAGCAAAAGCTGCGACGGTTCGCTCGTGACAAAAAGGAGGCTATTAGGACAGAAATAACACGGCTTCTAGCAGCCGGATTTATAAAAGAAGTGTATCATCCCGATTCGATCGCCAATCCGGTTCTTGTACGCAAAAAGAATAATGAATGGAGAATGTGCGTTGATTACACCGATCTCAATAAACACTGTCCTAAAGATCCTTTCGGTCTCCCTCGCATCGACGAGGTGGTCGACTCAACGGCCGGATGCGAACTCGTTTCTTTTCTAGACTGCTACTCTGGTTATCACCAGATCTTGCTAAAGGAAGATGATCAGATCAAAACATCTTTCATTACTCCTTTTGGCGCATAATGCTACACGACCATGTCCTTTGGACTCAAGAACGCCGGAGCCACCTATCAACGGGCCATCTAGCAATGCCTCCACGACGAGATTCGTGATGACCTCGTCGAGGCTTACGTAGACGACGTCGTCGTCAAAACAAGGGATGCAAACACCCTAATCGACAACTTAGACCGAACCTTTAAGGCACTAAACAAGTATAAGTGGAAGCTTAACCCCAAAAAGTGCATCTTTGGGGTCCCTTCTGGTCTACTACTCGGCAATGTCATCAGCTGCGATGGCATACGACCGAATCCTTCAAAAGTAAAAGCAGTGCTCGACATGCGACCACCTAAGAATGTCAAGGATATTCAGAAGCTCACCGGATGTATGGCCACTCTCAGCCGCTTCATCTCAAGACTAGGAGAAAAAGGCCTCCCTTTCTTCAAACTCTTGAAAGCGTCGGAAAAATTCTCCTGGACAGAGGAAGCTGACGCTGCGTTCACCCAGCTCAAGACCTTGCTCACCTCTCCGCCTGTTCTCACAGCGCCTCAGCCCAATGAAGACCTGCTCCTTTACATTGCAGCAACCGACAGGGTGGTCTCCACGGCAATAGTGGTCGAGCGAGACGAGCCAGGTCACATCTACAAGGTCCAAAGACCCGTTTATTTCATAAGCGAAGTCTTAAACGAGTCCAAGGCCAGATACCCACAAATACAGAAGCTCATATACGCCATTCTAATAACGTCGAGGAATCTAAAGCACTACTTCGACGGCCATCGAGTCTTGGTAACCACCAGTTTTCCTCTTGGGGATATTCTGCGCAATAAAGACGCCAACGGTAGAATCGTAAAATGGGCAATGGAATTATGCCCATTCTCCCTGGATTTCCAAAGCCGCACTACGGTCAAGTCTCAGGCCCTGGTCGATTTCATCGCAGAGTGGACAGATCTCAACGAGCCCCCCGTTTCCGACGTCTCTGACCACTGGTCAATGTTCTTCGACGGGTCCTTGAACATCAACGGCGCAGGCGCTAGGATACTCTTCGTGTCGCCTAACAAGGACAAACTGCGTTACGTCCTTAGAATCCTTTTTCCGGCGTCAAACAACGTCGCCGAGTATGAAGCATGCCTGCATGGCATACGACTAGCCGTCGAGTTGGGAGTCAAACGCCTCTACGTCTATGGCGACTCTGCTTTAGTTATCAACCAGCTCAACAAGGAATGGGACGCAACCCACGAGAAGATGGATCTCTACTGCAAAGAAATCCGCAAATGGGAATCCAACTTCTACGGCATAGAGTACATCCACGTAGTCCGGGATAAGAACCAGGCAGCGGATGCGTTGTCAAAGTTAGGGTCATCTCGGGCCCAGATCCCGCGAGGTGTTTTCGTCCAGGACATCCATGAGCCAAGTGTGGGCACAGACCTAGTCGAAAAGCAACTTATTGAGGCAATGCTCATAGACGACGCTACTCCGACAACCAGTAGCCGTGATTCGCGCACCCCATTCATCAGATATATATCGGACGGGTCAGGCTTTCAGGATAAAACGGAGAACGAGCGCCTCATTCGATGATCAAAGAATTACATACTGGTGGACGGCAAACTTATGCGAAAAAATGCAAGTTCTGAAGTGCTGCTCAAATGCATATCCCAAGATGATGGCATCAAGCTCCTAGACGACATACATGCCGGATCCTGCGGCAACCATGCTGCCTCCAGAACGCTGGTCGGGAAAGCTTTCCGAGCAGGTTTTTACTGGCCAACCGCGGTCACCGACGCAGAAAAGCTGGTCCGACATTGTGAAGGATTCCAGTTCTTCGCCAAAAGGACCCACGTACCTGCTCATGAGATTCAAACTATCCCGTCATCCTGGCCTTTCGCCTGCTAGGGCCTCGACATGATCGGGCCATTTAAACCGGCCCCCGGCAACTTCAAGTTCGTCTTCGTGTTAATCGACAAGTTCTCGAAGTGGATCGAATACATGCCACTGGTCAAAGCAACCTCCGAGAAGGCTGTGGAGTTCCTCAATCAAATCATACACAGATTCGGGATCCCCAACAGTATAATCACCGACCTGGGTACTCAGTTCACTGGCACTACATTTTGGGACTTCTGGGATGACAGAGGCATAGTCATAAAATACGTGTCAGTAGCTCACCCACGAGCAAACGGTCAAGTCGAGCGCACGAACGGAATGATCATTGATGCCCTGAAGAAAAGGTTGTACACCGAGAACGACAGAGCACCTGGTCGATGGATGAAAGAGTTACCGGCTGTGGTCTGGGGTCTCCGAACACAGGCTAGTCGGAACACGGGGGTGTCACCCTACTTCATGGTTTACGGCACTAAGGCAGTGCTGCCGTCTGATATAACCTTCGGGTCTCCAAGAATTGAAAACTTCGACCAGTCAATAGCCGACAACGCTAGGGAGCTCGAAATCAACTGCATGGAGGAAAAGCGTCTAAATTCATGTCTTCGAACCGCAAAGTATCTTGCAGCCATCAGACGGTACCACAACAGGAACGTCAAGGACCATTCTTTCATGGTCGGCGATCTAGTACTCAGGTGGAAAACAAGCCAGGAAGGAATGCACAAGCTATCCACCCCATGGGAAGGACCCTTTGTGTTCGCCGAAGTCACACGTCCTACATCCTACAGATTGGCATATCCAGACGGAACACGCGTGCCTAATTCTTGGCACATAGACAAACTGCGCCGTTTTTATCCATAAGTTCCATTAACTTTTGCTTATAAGTTTCTTATAATTGGCAATAATAAAAGTTTTCCTTTTTCGCTATACTTTGTTTACACGCGAACTTTCGACGAGCACAACAATATCCTCTATGACGGAGATCCTTAACGACTATTAATCAAACACAGTGATACATCACTCAGATAACTTTGCAGCGCTCAAAATCATGGTCATGACAAAATCAAACTTTATTACAAACTTTACATACAAAGTTTACAATAAACACCCTGATGGGCGGTTACTAGTCTACTCCTACAGACTATCCTACTAGCCTACTGCTCGGGCTGATCACCCGCTTGGCCTTGCTGCCCGGACGAAGGGGTCGGGGCCACCTGCACCTGGCTGGTCGAGACCGCAGGCGTCGACCGCCCATCTCCGGCAATAGACGCCCCCGACAACTCCCTGGCCGACTTGTCTGACCCCGGCTGGTCGGGGGGAGTGGCCGTCCTGCATAGGTTGATGTCGCCGATCACCGTCGACGACAAGTCTAGCAGGCTAGCTCGAAGGTCGTCCGCCTCTCACGGGCCGACTTCCTTGGGGTACCCCCTTTCCAGCCTGGACAAGTCGACCAGGGGATAGTGGGCGCGCACCATGCTAAGGACATGTGCGCCGGCGAACTCCCCGGCGTCCTTAATGAACTGCTGGAGCCAATCCCACGCCCGTTGCGCCTTCTCGACTGGCGTCAACTTCGGCGCGCGGGGCTGGTCTTCAGGAAGCTCGGGGCTGATCAAGTCCAGAACCGGGGCTACTCCTTTCCAAAGCCTAATACAGTTAGTCTTCCAGGAGTCCCGATCCTTGACCAGCTCGTCTAAGTGCTTCTTGGTATTCACCTTGAGCACTACAAACCAAGCAGGAGGACAGTTTAAGAACAATGAAAGGAACGTTGAACAGCCAAATAAAAAAAGGGGGGCAGCACGGTTATCACCAGATAATTCCCGATTCCTCTGGCTTAGCTCCTCACCTGCTCGCCGTCCGGCCTCTAGCGCCCCGGCAAGCTCTCGGCCGAGCTGCTCCTTCTCTTGTCAGAGGCGCGCAACCTCTTCCTCCAAGTCTACAGGAACACTCCCCTAGTTAGCGAAACTAATCACACGGCTATATACAGCTGCTCGGAGTGTGCGACTGACCTGTCCTCTGCCGATACTGGTCGGCTAAACGCTGAGTAAGCTCGAGACGACGCTCTTCCTGAGCACTCACCTCGGCCACCTTCTCCCCAACTTCTGACCGAAGCCGGTCCACCTCCGCGGACAGGGCCTTGTTCTCGGCCACAATGCCCTCGATTTGGTCGAAGCACCTTTTCCGGTACTTCGCCGTTTTCATCGCGCCCTGCAAAGAAGAACATATATCGAACACAGGAACACTGCACAAAAGTGTCGAGCAGCACACAGGACCACTTACCTTAACCTCGTCCATGAGACGCTTGGCTGCGCGCTCCACCCTCGTGGCCTCTTCCGTCTCCGCGAGCTCCTCGTGTCCAATAAAGTGGTCCCCGCGTTGGCGCCACACGTAGACGTGCTGGCGGCCGTCACGGGGACGACCCCGGATCTCCTCCACGTCGTCGTCACAGGCCGCCTGGGGCTCCTCGTTCGCCGCACTGCCTCCGGCCGCGGTCGTGGGCATCACTGGCCCCTGGTCCAGGCTAGGGGAGCCTACGGGCGAAGAGGTCCCTGCTCGGGGCGGTGTTGGGACTCTCCCCTCTCTGGCTGGAGGAGTCGGGACTCTGTCTTCCTCCCCCACAACATTACTCGGGGGAGGGGTCCTCGCTGCCTCTTCATCCCTTGTTGGGGTGCTCGCCGTGGCACTCGCCGGGGCCGGTTGTTCCTCGGCGCTCGTAGCAGCGGTAGCCGCCGCAGGCTGCTCCGTGGCTTGTGGCGCGGCGTCTCCAGCGGCGGCAACAGGCTCGGCCATCCTCTGTTCAGCGACCTGGTCGGGGTTGACGTCCGACGCCGCGCTAAACAACGAAACGACATTTAAACAATGTCAGAAACAGCAACAAAAAACAGAACGTCGCAGTACGAAAGTTCAACACTTACAGGTCAGATCGCCGGTGTGTCGCAGTGAACCTCCTCCTGGTCCTACCGGTTGGCGCCTGCGCTCCCGTCTCTGCGACGCGCGGTGCAGGAGGGTCGCTGGCCACCCGATCAGTGGTGGCCGGCGCTACGTCCGGTCGATTGCGCGGTCTTCGGACCAGAGAAGGCGTGGCCTCCTCCTCCTCCTCGTCGTCATCGGTGATCCGGACGAGTCGACGGCGCTTCGGCGCCTGACTGCTCTCCGCCGGCAGCGCCTCTGCGGAGGAGGGTTCTGCCGCCATCAGCCTTTTCCCCGCCACCTTGTCCTCGGTGGTCGGGGCGGGGTGGGTCTGCTCCTCCTCACTGCTGGTGTACCGGGTACACCGAGCAGTGTCGTCCTCTGGCGGATCTTCCCCGCGGGATTCTCCATCCCAGGTGCCAGTGATACGTACACTGTGCACCGGTCAACGTCTCCGATCTACAACAGTAAAAGAGACAAGTCAGCAACTAGGAAGAATAAGAACTAAGGAGGTACAATCAGTCAGTAACGTTACCTTGGGAGCTGGTCGCCCCAGCTTGAAGGCCTGCACCCGATCACTGCCACGGACGAAGCTGTTGTCCGCAAAGTTGAACAGTTCGTTCAACAGCTGCTGCACTTCCGCCTTCTCCAAGACCTCAGGCCTCATCCTAGTCGGGTCCTGGCTCCCAGCGTACTCGTACGCCGAGTGCACCCTCTTCTGGCAGGGCATCACCCGACGACAGACGAAGTTGCCGACCACTCCTAGCCCGTCCAAACGCGACCAGTCGATCAGCTTCATCAGGTCCGCTACTTGACCGGCGAACTCTGGGCGGTCGGTCCAACTGACCCTCTTCTCGGGGATGTACCCCACGTCACAGAACGTGGAGCTGCCCGGCTCTTCCCTGATATAGAACCACTTCTTGTACCATTCGGTGAGAGAAGTGTTCCAGGGGTAGTTTAGATACCGGTTCTTCATCCTGTCGTGAAGATTGAGGTATACTCCACCTGCAATCTTGGAGCCTCCAACCGCTCCCTTTTTCCTCAAACAGAAAAGATAACGAAAAAGATCGAAGTGCGGCTCCATTCCAACATAGGCCTCGCACAGATGGATGAAAGTGGAAATGAGAAGAAATGAGTTCGGGTACAGATTGCAGATCCCGATCTCATAGTATAGAAGAAGCCCCTGGAGAAAAGGATGGACGGGAACCCCAAAACCCCTCTTGAGAAAATCTTTGAACACTACAATCTCAAACCCCTCTTGAGAAAATCTTCGAACACTACAATCTCACCGGCACGGGGTTCAGGGTAGCTCTCCCCCTCTGGCGCCCTCCAGCCGCCGAGCTCTGGGCTGTGCAGTAGCCCCATGTCGACGAGGTCGTTGAGGGACTTCACACTGCTTCGGGACTTTTTCCATTCCTTGGCCATCAGCTCGGCCCTCTTCTTGGAGTCGCTCTTCGCCATTGACGTTGCAAGAGTGACTGTGAGTTGGGAGGATTGCAGGTGGTTGTAGAAGGCAAGAGCGGAAAGCTTGAAGGCGATGGCAGGGTAAGTAATGCGGGGGTACTGTCAGGCTTTTATAAACCACAGCTCCACCCCTCCCACTTCCCGCATTCTTGGGAAGTGGGCGGGCCCAGCGGCGGACGCGGCGTTTCGGTTTTCAATAATTATCGGCAGTTAATACGGCGGCCTTTTGGTATAATTGATGGTTTCCTTTTCTCAAACCGCGCAAAGGGCGGCTGCACAGTTACCAGGCGCACCTTTTCACCCAACCATCTGACAACACGTCAGGAGGTCTCGTCACATCAATCATTTACGCGGTAAGATGTTTTTTTTGACAGACAAAAATTGGTGGAGGGTCAACATTCTTGGGGACTGTGCCGACCACAGAGCACTGTATGCTCGAGGACTGGTCGCCCAGTCCGTCGACTTGGAAATCTAGGGACTGCACCGACCACCGAGCACTGTATGCTCGGGGACTGGTCGCCTAGTCTGCCAGCTCGGTAAATCTAGGGACTGCACCGACCACCGAGTACTGTATGCTCGGGGACTGGTCGCCCAGTCTGCCAGCTCGGTAAATCTGGGGACTGCACCGACTACCGAGCACTGTATGCTCGGGGACTAGTCACCCAGTCTGCCAGCTCGGTAAATCTAGGGACTGCACCGACCACCGAGTACTGTATGCTCGGGGACTGGTCGCCCAGTCTGTTAGCTCAGGAATCTGGGGGTCGCACCGATCACCGAGCACTGTATGCTCGGAACCTGGTCGACCAGCCCACCAGATTGATAAGTCTATCCGATAGCAAACGAGTATGAGATGCTCGGGGACTGGATAATTTTAATTTTTTAGACCTTGCTACAAGGTTCATACTTCGCCTTCCATCAAGCTCGGGGACTACATCAATACGATGCATCTGGCGATGCATCTCAGTTTTAGAATCTCTTTGAGGACTTTTCTTTTGACCCTGGCACCACGTGCCTACGTCACCTACTGCCAGGCTCGGGGACTAAGTGGGCACACTTCACCTTGCGGTGAATATGCTTGCTTTTTGTAAGGCTATACTTTTCAGAAAAGCAAAGTGGGCACACTTCACCAAGAAAAGAAATATTTTTTCTCAAGAGCACCATGCATTCTTCGAACAACCTGCTCCTTCGACGACGATGTTGATCAACTATCTTTTGAGTTGGTCAAAATACTGTTGCAACTGTTCGGGCGGCTCTCATGCTAATCGAAGACGTCAAGCCTCATTGGTCGAAGAAGCTCAAGACGGCGTGTTACATCACAACACATGGTGCTCGGGGACTAGATGTGGGGGTATAAATCCCTATACCCTTACGGCTAGACTTGGGCCAGGAGGCTTGGCCCATCACGAAGACAGTTCGAGGCTTGATCCAACTACTCGGAGTTTCGCGCAAGGAAACAAGACGTGGAGATCAAGCGAGATTCTAGTCGGTTAGAATAGGAATTGATATCGAACTATCTATGGCAATTGTAACCGACTAGGATTAGTTTCCAGATCTGTAACCCTGCCCTCCGGACTATATAAGGAGGGGCAAGGGACCCCCCTAGGACACATTATTCTCAATCCAATACAATTAGACGCAGGACGTAGGTATTACGCCCACACGGCGGCCGAACCTGGATAAAAAGCTTGTCCGTGTCTTGCGTCACCATCGAGTTCGTAGTTTGCGCACCGTCTACCGATAAACTACTACCGGGGGTATACCCCAAGGTAGACTGCCGACCAGCTTTCGTCGACAGTACTCCTAGGTGAAGCGGCTCAAGTGGATGCTCGGTTCGGTCTGTTTGGAGATAGTGCTAATCTTGATGCAAGATAGGTGCACGGTTTGCATGGAACGTACCAAATGCTTGGAAATCAATCTGGACGCACATGATAGAACTCCTAGATGACGTGTGTCATACGAAATCTTACTTCGTTCTGTTTGGAGACAGTGTTAGTTTCGGTGCAAGATAGGTGCAAGGTTTGCACATCGGCATAGGCTAAGAAACCATTTTGGATGCACCCGATGGTACTCCTAGGTAAAAGGCTCATGTGAAAGCTCGTTTTGGTCTATTTGGAGATAGTGCAAACCTTGATGCAAGATAGATGCACGGCCTACATGGAACGTACCATATGCTTAGAAATTAATTTGGACACACCTGATAGAACTCCTTGATGACGTGTGTCATATGGAATCTCGCTTTGGTGTGCTTAGAGACACAATTAGTTTCGGTGCAAGATATGTGCACGGTTTGCGCCTAATGCACCAGTCTAAGAAACCATTTTGGAAGCACCTGTTGGTACCCCTAGGTGAAAAGGCTCAAGTGGAGGCTATCAGTCTGTTTAGAGATAGTGCTAATCTTAATGCAAGATAGGTGCAAGATTTGCATGGAACATACCATATGCTCAAAAATCAATTTGGACTCACCAGATGGAACTCCTAGATGACGTGTGTCATACAAAATCTTGCTTTGGTCTATTTGGAGACAGTGTTAGTTTCGGTGCAAGATAGGTGGAAGGTTTGCACATAATGCAGCATAGGCTAAGAGACCATTTTGGACGCACCTGATGGTACTCCTAGGTCATGGGGCTCCAGTGAAAACTCGATTTGGTCTATTTGGAGATAGTGCTAATCTTGATGCAAGATAGGTTCACGGTTTGCATGGAGCATATGACATGCTCAGAAATCAATTAGGGCACACCTAATATAACTCCTTGATGATGTGTGTTATATGGAATCTTGCTTCGGTTCGTTTAGACACAGTGTTTGTTTTGGTAGAAGATATGTGCACGGTTTATGCCTAATGCACCATAGGCTAAGAAACCATTTTAGACGCACCCGATGGTACTCGTAGTTGAAGAGGCTCAAGTGGAGGCTCGATTTGGTCTGTTCGGATATAGTGCTAATCTTGATGCAAGATAGTTGCACAGTTTGCATGGAACGTACCATATGTTAAGAAATCAATTTGGACGCACCCAATGGAACTCCTATATGACGTGTGTCATATGGAATCTCGCTTCAGTCTGTTTGGAGACAATGTTAGTTTCGGTGCAAGATAGGTGCATAGTTTGCGCCTAATGCACCAAAGTCTAAGAAACCAATTTTGACGCACCTGTTTGTACTCCTAGATGAAGAGGCTCAAGTGGATGCTCGGTTCGGTCTGTTTGGAGATAGTGCTAATCTTGATGCAAGATAGATACACGGTTTGCATGGAACATACCATATGCATGGAAATCATTTTGGATGCACCCGATGGAACTCCTTGATGACGTGTGTCATATGGAATCTCGCTTTGGCCTGTTTAGAAACAGTGTTAGTTTCGGTGCAAGATATGTGCATGGTTTGTGTCTAATGCTCCATAGTCTAAGAAACCATTTTGGAAGCACCTGTTGGTACTTCAATGAAGAGGCTCAAGTGGAAGCTCGGTTTGGTCTGTTTGGAGATAGTGCTAATCTTGACGCAAGATAGGTGCATGATTTGCAAGGAACATACCATATGCTTAGAAATCAATATGGACGCACCCAATGGAACTCCTAGATGACGTGTGTCATATTGAATCTTGCTTTGGTCCATTTGTAGACATTGTAAGTTTTAGTGCAAGATAGATGCTCAGTTTGCGCCTAATGCACCGTAGTATAAGAAACCATTTTGGACGCACTATTTGGTACTCCTGGGTGAAGACGCTCAAGTGGAAGCTTGGTTCGATCAGTTTGGAGATAGTGCTAATCCTTATCCAAGGTAGGTGCATGGTTTGCATGGAACATACCATATGCTTGGAAATCAATTTGGATGCACCCGATGGAACTCCTTGATGATGTGTGTCATACGGAATCTCGCTTCGGTCCACTTGGAGACATTGTTAGTTTCAGTGCAAGATAGGTGCATAGTTTGCACCTAATGCACCATAGTCTAAGAAACCATTTTGGACGCACTTGTTGGTACCCCTAGGTGAAGGGGCTCAAGTGGATGCTCGGTTCGGTCTGTTTGGAGATAGTGCTAATCTTGATGTAAGATAGGTGCACAGTTTAAATGGAACATACCAAATGCTTGGAAATCAATCTGGACGCATATGAAGGAACTCCTAGACGATGTGTGTCATACGAAATCTTACTTCGGTCTGTTTGGAGACACTGTTACTTTTGGTGCAAGATAGGTGCAAGGTTTGCACATAATGCAGCATAGGCTAAGAAACAATTTTGGCTGCACCCGATGGTACTCCTAGGTAAAAGGCTCAAGTGAAAGCTTGGTTTCATCTATTTGGAGATAGTTCTAATCTTGATGCAAGATAGATGCACGGTCTGCATGGAACGTACCATATGCTTAGAAATTAATTTGGACACACCCGATAGAACTCCATGATGACGTGTGTCATACGGAATCTCGCTCTGGTGTGCTTAGATACAGTATTAGTTTTGATGCAAGATATGTGCACGGTTTGCGCCCAATGCGCCAAAGTCTAAGAAACCATTTTGGAAGCACCTGTTGGTACTCCAAGGTGAAGAGGCTCAAGTGGAGGCCCGGTTCGGTCTATTTAGAAATAGTGCTAATCTTGATGCAAGATAGGTGCACGATTTGCATAGAACATACCATATGCTCAGATATCAATTTGGACGCACTAGATGGAACTCCTAGATGACATGTGTCATATGGAATTTCACTTCGGTCTGTTTAGAGACAGTGTTAGTTTTGGTGCAAGATAGGTGCACAGTTTGCACCTAATGCACCATAGTCTAAGAAACCATTTTTGACGCACTTGTTGGTACTCCTAGGTGAAGGGTCTCAAGTGGATACTCGGTTCGGTCTGTTTGGATATAGTGCTAATCTTGATGCAAGATAGGTGCACGGTTTGCATGGAACATACCAAATGCTTGGAAATCGATCTGGACGCACATGATGGAACTCCTAGATGACGTGTGTCATACAAAATCTTGCTTTGGTCTATTTGGAGACAGTGTTAGTTTCGGTGCAAGATAGGTGCAAGGTTTGCACATAATGCACCATAGTCTAAGAAACCATTTTGGACACACTTGTTGGTACTCCTAGGTGAAGGGGCTCAAGTGGAGGCTCGGTTCGGTCTGTTTAGAGATAGTGCTAATCTTGATGCAAGATAGAAGCACGATTTGCATGGAACATACCGTATGCTCAGAAATCAATTTGGACGCACCAGATGGAACTCCTAGATGACATGTGTCATATGGAATCTCACTAATGTCTGTTTAGAGACTGTTAGTTTCGATGCAAGTATGGTGCATGGTTTGCACCTAATGCCCCATAGGATAAGAAACCATTTTGGATGCACCCGATGGTACTCCTAGGTCATGGGGCTCAAGTGAAAACTCGGTTTGGTCCGTTTGGAAATAGTGCTAATCTTGATGCAAGATAGATGCACGGTTTGCATGGAACATACGATATGCACAGAAATTAATTAGGACGCACCTGATATAACTCCTTGATGAGGTGTGTCATATGGAATCTTGCTTTAATTCATTTAGAGACTGTTAGTTTTGGTAGAATATATGTGCACGGTTTACGCCAAATGCACCATAGGCTAAGAAACCATTTTAGACGCACCCGATGGTACTAGTAGTTCAAGAGGCTCAAGTGGAGGCTCGATTTGGTATGTCGGATATTGTGCTAATCTTGATGCAAGATAGTTGCACAGTTTGCATGGAACGTACCATATGTTAAGAAATCAATTTGGACGCACCTAATGGAACCCCAAGATGACGTGTGTCATATGAAATCTCGCTTCGGTCTATTTGGAGACAAAGTTAGTTTCGGTGCAAGATAGGTGCATAGTTTGTGCCTAATGCACCATAGTCTAAGAAACCATTTTTAACGCACCTGTTTGTACTCCTAGATGAAAAGGCTCAAGTGGATGCTCGGTTCGGTCTGTTTGGAGATAGTGCTAATCTTGATGCAAGATAGGTGCACGGTTTGCATATACCATATGCTTGGAAATCAATTTCGATGCACCTGATGCAACGCCTTGATGACGTGTGTCATATGGAATCTCGCTTTGGTCTATTTGGAAACAGTGTTAGTTACGGTGCAAGATATGTGCATGGTTTGCGCCTAATGCACCATAATCTAAGAAACCATTTTGGAAGCACCTGTTAGTACTTCAGTGAAGAAGCTCAAGTGGAAGCTCGGTTTGATCTATTTAGAGATAGTGCTAATCTTGATGCAAGATAGGTGCATGATTTGCAAGGAACATACCATATGCGTAGAAATCAATTTGGACGCACCTAATGGAACTCCTAGATGACGTGTATCATATGGAATCTTGTTTCGGTCCGTTTGTAGACATTGTAAGTTTTAGTGCAAGATAGGTGCACAATTTGCACCTAATGCACCATAGTCTAAGAAACCATTTTGTATGCACTATTTGGTACTCCTAGGTGAAGAGGCTCAAGTGAAAGCTTGGTTCGGTCAGTTTGGAGATAGTGCTAATCATTATGCAAGGTAGGTGCATGGTTTGCATTGAACATACCATATGCTTGGAAATCAATTTGGATGCACCCGATGGAACTCCTTGATGACATGTGTCGTTTTGAATCTCGCTTCGGTCCATTTGGAGACATTGTTAGTTTCGGTGCAAGATAGGTGCATAGTTTGCACCTAATGCACCATAGTCTAAGAAACCATTTTGGACACACTTGTTGGTACTCCTAGGTGAAGGGGCTCAAGTGGATGCTCGGTTCAGTCTGTTTGGAGATAGTGCTAATCTTGATGCAAGATAGGTGCACGGTTTGCATGGAACATACCAAATGCTTGGAAATCAATCTAGACGCACATGATGGAACTCCTAGATGACATGTGTCATACGAAATCTTGCTTCGGTCTCTTTGGAGACAGTGTTAGTTTCAGTGCAAGATAGGTGCAAGGTTTGCACCTAAAGCACCATAGTCTAAGAAACCATTTTGGACACACTTGTTGGTACTCTTAGGTGAAGGGGCTCAAGTGGAGGCTCGGTTCGGTCTGTTTAGAGATAGTGCTAATCTTGAGCAATATAGGTGCACGATTTGCATGGAACGTACCATATGCTCAGAAATCAATTTGAACGCACCAGACGGAACTCCTAGATGACATGTGTCATATGGAATCTCACTAATGTCTGTTTAGAGACAGTGTTAGTTTCGATGCAAGTATGGTGCATGGTTTGCACCTAATGCACCATAGGATAAGAAACCATTTTGGATGCACCCGATGGTACTCCTAGGTCATGGGGCTCAAGTGAAAACTCGGTTTGGTCCGTTTGGAGATAGTGCTAATCTTGATGCAAGATAGATGCACGGTTTGCATGGAACGTACGATATGCACAGAAATTAATTAGGACGCACCTGATATAACTCCTTGATGAGGTGTGTCATATGGAATCTTGCTTTAATTCATTTAGAGACTATTTGTTTTGGTAGAATATATGTGCACGGTTTACGCCAAATGCACCATAGGCTAAGAAACCATTTTAGACGCACCCGATGGTACTAGTAGTTCAAGAGGCTCAAGTGGAGGCTCGATTTGGTATGTCGGATATAGTGCTAATCTTGATGCAAGATAGTTGCACAGTTTGCATGGAACGTACCATATGTTAAGAAATCAATTTGGACGCACCTAATGGAACCCCAAGATGACGTGTGTCATATGAAATCTCGCTTCGGTCTATTTGGAGACAAAGTTAGTTTCGGTGCAAGATAGGTGCATAGTTTGTGCCTAATGCACCATAGTCTAAGAAACCATTTTTAACGCGCCTGTTTGTACTCCTAGATGAAAAGGCTCAAGTGGATGCTCCGCTCGGTCTGTTTGGAGATAGTGCTAATCTTGATGCAAGATAGGTGCACGGTTTGCATATACCATATGCTTGGAAATCAATTTCGATGCACCTGATGGGACGTCTTGATGACGTGTGTCATATGGAATCTCGCTTTGGTCTATTTGGAAACAGTGTTAGTTACGGTGCAAGATATGTGCATGGTTTGCGCCTAATGCACCATAATCTAAGAAATCATTTTGGAAGCACCTGTTAGTACTTCAGGGAAGAAGCTCAAGTGGAAGCTCAGTTTGATCTATTTAGAGATAGTGCTAATCTTGATGCAAGATAGTTGCACAGTTTGCATGGAACGTACCATATGTTAAGATATCAATTTGGACACACCCAATGGAACTCCTAGATGACGTGTGTCATATGGAATCTTGCTTTGGTCCGTTCGTAGACATTGTATGTTTTAGGGCAAGATAGGTGCACAGTTTGTGCCTAATGCACCATAGTCTAAGAAACCATTTTGGACGCACTATTTGGTACTCCTAGGTGAAGAGGCTTGTTTGGTTCGGTCAGTTTGGAGATAGTGCTAATCCTTATGCAAGGTAGGTGCATGGTTTGCATGGAACATATCATATGCTTGGAAATAAATTTGGATTTACCCGATGGAACTCCTTGATGACGTGTGTCATAAGGAATCTTCCTATGGTCCATTTGGAGATATTGTTAGTTTCGGTACAAGTTAGGTGCACAGTTTGCACCTAATGCACCATAGTCTAAGAAACCATTTTGGACACACTTGTTGGTACTCCTAGGTGAAGGAGCTCAAGTGGATGCTCGGTTCGGTCTGTTTGGAGAAAGTGCTAATCTTAATGCAAGATAGGTGCACGGTTTGCATGGAACATACCAAATGTTTGGAAATCAATTTGGACGCACATGATGGAACTCCTAGATGATGTGTGTCATACGAAATCTTGCTTTGGTCTGTTTGGAGACAGTGTTAGTTTCGGTGCAAGATAGGTGCAAGGTTTGCACATATGCAGCATGATGACGTGTGTCATACAAAATCTTGCTTCGGTCCATTTGGAGACAGTGTTAGTTTCGGTGCAATATAGGTGAAAGGTTTGCACATAATGCAGCATAGGCTAAGAGACCATTTTGGACGCAGCCGATGGTACTCCTAGGTAAAAGGCTCAAGTGAAAGCTTGGTTTGGTCTATTTAGGGATAGTGCTAATCTTGATGCAAGATAGATGCATGGTCTGCATGGAACGTACCATATGCTTAGAAATTAATTTGGACACACCCGATAGAACTCTTTGATTACGTGTGTCATATGGAATGAATCTCGCTTTGGTGTACTTAGAGACAGTATTAGTTTCGGTGCAAGATATGTGCACGGTTTGGGCCTAATGCACCTAAGTCTAAGAAACCATTTTGGAAGCACCTGTTGGTACTGCAAGGTGAAGAGACTCAAGTGGAGGCTCGGTTCAGTCTGTTTAGAGATAGTGCTAATCTTGATGCAAGATAGGTGCACGATTTGCATGGAACATACCATATGCTCAGAAATCAATTTGGATGCACCAAATGGAACTCCTAGATAGGTGTACAGTTTGCACCTAATGCACCATAGGATAAGAAACCTTACTTCGGTCTGTTTAGAGAATCTTACTTCGGTCTGTTTAGAGACAATGTTAGTTTCAATGCAAGATAGGTGTACAGTTTGCACCTAATGCACCATAGGATAAGAAACCATTTTGGATGCACCAGATGGTACTCCTAGGTCATGGGGCTCAAGTGAAAACTCAATTTGGTCTATTTGGAGATAGTGCTAATCTTGATGCAAGATAGATTCACGGTTTGCATGGAACATACGATATGCTTAGAAATCAATTAGGACACACGTGATATAACTCCTTGATGATGTGTGTCATATGGAATCTTGCTTCGGTTCGTTTAGTGATAGTGTTAGCTTTATAGAAGATTTGTGCACGGTTTACGCCTAATGCACCATAGTCTAAGAAACTATTTTAGACACACCCGATGGTACTCATAGTTGAAGATGCTCAAGTGGAGGCTCGATTTGGTCTATTCGGATATAGTGCTAATCTTGATGCAAGATAGTTACACAGTTTGCATGGACGTACCATATGTTAAGAAATCAATTTAGACGTACCCAAAGGAACTCCTAGATGACGTGTGTCACATGGAATCTAGCTTCGGTCTGTTTGGAGACAATGTTAGTTTCGTGTAAGATAGGTGCATAGTTTGTGCCTAATGCACCATAGTCTAAGAAACCATTTTTAACGCAACTGTTTGTACTCCAAGATGAAGAGGCTCAAGTGGAAGCTCGGTTCGGTCTGTTTGGAGATAGTACTAATCTTGATGCAAGATAGGTGCACGGTTTGCATAGAACTTACCATATGCTTGGAAATCAACTAGGATGCACCCGATGGAACTCCTTGATGACGTGTGTCATATGGAATCTCGCTTTGGTCTGTTTAGAAACAGTGTTAGTTTCGGTGCAAGATATGTGCATGGTTTGCGCCTAATGCACCATAGTCTAAGAAACCATTTTGGAAGCACCTGTTGGTACTTCGGTGAAAAGGATCAAGTGGAAGCTCAGTTTGATCTGTTTGGAGATAGTGCTAATCTTGATGCAAGATAGGTGCATGATTTGCAAGAAACATACCATATGATTAGAAATCAATTTTGACGCACCCAATGGAACTTCTAGATGACGTGTGTCATATGGAATCTTGCATTGGTCCGTTCGTACACATTGTAAGTTTTAGTGCAAGATAGGTGCACAGTTTGCACCTAATGCACCATAGTCTAAGAAACAATTTTGGATGCACTATTTGGTACTCCTGGGTGTAGAGGCTAGCTTGGTTTGGTCAGTTTGGAGATAGTGCTAATCCTTATGCAAAGTAGGTGCATGGTTTGCATGGAACATACCATATGCTTGGAAATAAATTTGGATGCACCCGATGGAACTCCTTAATGACTTGTGTCATATGGAATCTTGCTATGGTCCATTTAGAGACATTGTTAGTTTCGGTGCAAGTTAGGTGCATAGTTTGCACCTAATGCACCATAGTCTAAGAAACCATTTTGGACACACTTGTTGGTACTCCTAGGTGAAGCGGCTCAAGTGGAGGCTCGGTTCGGTCTGTTTAGAGATAGTGCTAATCTTGATGCAAGATAGGTGCACGATTTGCATGGAACATACCGTATTCTCAGAAATCAATTTAGACGCCCCAGATGGAACTCCTAGATGACATGTGTCATATGGAATCTCACTTCGGTCTGTTTAGGTAGTGTTAGTTTCGATGCAAGATAGTTTCACGGTTTGCACCTAATGCACCATAGGATAAGAAACCATTTTGGACGCACCCGATGGTACTCCTAGGTCAAGGGGCTCAAGTGAAAGCTCGGTTTGGTCTGTTTGGAGATAGTGCTAATCTTGATGCAATATAGATGCACGGTTTGCATGGAACATATGATCTGCTCAGAAATCAATTAGGACGCACCTGATATAACTCTTTGATGATATGTGTCATATGGAATCTTGCTTCGGTTCTTTTAGGGACAGTGTTAGTTTTGGTAGAAGATATGTGCACGGTTTACGTCTAATGCTCCATAGGTTAAGAAACCATTTTAGACGCACCCGATGGTACTCGTAGTTAAAGAGGCTCAAATGAAGGCTTGATTTGGTCTATTCGGATATAGTGCTAATTTTGATGCAAGATAGTAGCACAGTTTGCATGGAACGTACCATATGTTAAGAAATCAATTTGGACGCGCCCAATGGAACTCCTAGATGACGTGTGTCATATGGAATCTCACTTTGGTCTGTTTGGAGACAATGTTAGTTTTGGTGCAAGATAGGTGCATAGTTTGTGCCTAATGCACCATAGTCTAAGAAACCATTTTTGATGCACCTGTTTGTACTCCTAGATGAAGAGGCTCAATTGGAAGCTCGGTTCGTTCTGTTTGCAGATAGTGCTAATCTTGATGCTAGATAAGTGCACGGTTTACTTGGAACATACCATATGCTTGGAAATCAATTTGGATGCACCCGATGGAACTCCTTGATGACGTGTGTCATATGGAATCTCGCTTTGGTTTGTTTAGAAACAGTGTTAGTTTCGGTGCAAGTTATGTGCATGGTTTGTGCCTCATGCACCATACTCTAAGAAACCATTTTGGAAGCACCTATTGGTACTTCAGTGAAGAGGATCAAGTGGAAGTTCAGTTTGATCTGTTTGGAGATAGTGCTAATCTTGATGCAAGATAGGTGCATGATTTGCAAGGAACATACCATATGCTTAGAAATCAATTTGGACGCACCCAATGGAACTCCTAGATGACGTGTGTCATATGGAATCTTGCTTCGGTCCGTTGGTAGACTTTGTAAGATTTTGTGCAAGATAGGTGCACAGTTTGCGCCTAATGCATCATAGTCTAAGAAACCATTTTGGACGAACTATTTGGTACTCCTGGGTCAAGAGGCTCAAGTGGAATCTTAGTTCGGTCAGTTTGGAGATATTGCTAATCCTTATGCAAGGTAGGTGCATGGTTTGCCTGGAACATACCATATGCTTGGAAATCAATTTGGATGCACCCGATGCAACTCCTTCATGACGTGTGTCATATGGAATCTCACTTCGGTCCATTTGGAGACATTGTTAGTTTCGGTGCAAGATAGGTGCACAGTTTGCACCTAATGCACCATAGTCTAAGAAACCATTTTCGACGCACTTGTTGGTACTCCTAGGTGAAGGGGCTCAAGTGGATGCTCGGTTCGGTCTGTTTGGAGATAGTGCTAATCTTGATGCAAGATAGGTGCACGGTTTACATGGAACATACCAAATGCATGCAAATCAATCTGGACGCACATGATGGAACTCCTAGATGAAGTGTGTCATACGAAATCTTACTTCGGTCTATTTGGAGACAGTGTTAGTTTCGGTGCAAGATAGGTGCGAGGTTTGCACATAATGCAGCATAGGCTAAGAAACCATTTTGGACACTCCCGATGGTACTCCTAGGTAAAAGGCTCAAGTTAAAGCTCGGTTTGGTCTATTTGGAGATAGTGCTAATCTTCATGCAAGATAGATGCACGGTCTGCATGGAACGTACCATATGCTTAGAAATTAATTTGGACACACCCGATAGAACTCCTTGATGACATGTGTCATACGGAATCTCGCTTTGGTGTGCTTAGAGACAATATTAGTTTTGGTGCAAGATATTGCACGGTTTGCGCCTAATGCACCAAAGTCTAAGAAACCATTTTGGAAGCACCTGTTGGTACTCCTAGGTGAAGAGGCTCAAGTGGAGGCTCGGTGCAGTCTATTTAGAGATAGTGCTAATCTCGATGCAAGATAGGTGCATGATTTGCATGGAACATACCATATGCTCAGAAATCAATTTGGACACACCAGATGGAACTCCTAGATGACATGTGTCATATGGAATCTCACTTCGGTCCGTTGAGAGACAATGTTAGTTTCGGTGCAAGATAGGTAACCGGTTTGCACCTAATGCACCATTGGATAAGAAACCATTTTGGACGCACCCGATGGTACTCCTAGGTCAAGGGGCTCAAGTGAAAGCTCGGTTTGGTCTGTTTGGAGATAGTGCTAATCTTGATGCAAAAAAGATGCACGGTTTGCATGGAACATACGATATCCTCAGAAATCAATTAGGATGCACCTAATATAACTCCTTGATGATGTGTGTCATATGGAATCTTGCTCCGGTTCGTTTAGAGATAGTGTTAATTTTGGTAGAAGATATGTGCACGGTTTACGCCATATGCACCATCGGCTAAGAAACCATTTTAGACGCACGCGATGGTACTCGTAGTTGAAGAAGCTCAAGTGGAGGCTCGATTTAGTCTGTTCGGATATAGTGCTAATCTTGATGCAAGATAGTTGCACAGTTTGCTTGGAACGTACCATATGTTAAGAAATCAATTTGGACGCACCCAATGAAACTCCTAGATGACGTGTGTCATATGGAATCTCGCATCGTTCTGTTTGGAGACATTGTTAGTTTCGGTGCAAGATAGGTGCATAGTTTGTGCCTAATGCACCATAGTCTAAGAAACCATTTTGGAAGCACCTGTTGGTACTTCGGTGAAAAGGATCAAGTGGAAGCTCGGTTTGATCTGTTTGGAGATAGTGCTAATCTTGATGCATGATAGGTGCATGATTTGCAAGAAACATACCATATGATTAGAAATCAATTTTGACGCACCCAATGGAACTTCTAGATGACGTGTGTCATATGGAATCTTGCTTTGGTCAGTTCGTACACATTGTAAGTTTTAGTGCAAAATAGGTGCACAGTTTACACCTAATGCACCATAGTCTAAGAAACAATTTTGGATGCACTATTTGGTACTCCTGGGTGAAGAGGCTAGCTTGGTTTGGTCAGTTTGGAGATAGTGCTAATCCTTATGCAAAGTAGGTGCATGGTTTGCATGGAACATACCATATGCTTGGAAATAAATTTGGATGCACCCGATGGAACTCCTTAATGACTTGTGTCATATGGAATCTTGCTATGGTCCATTTGGAGATATTGTTAGTTTCGGTGCAAGTTAGGTGCACAGTTTGCACCTAATACACCATAGTCTAAGAAACCATTTTGGACGCACTTGTTGGTACTCCTAGGTGAAGGAGCTCAAGTGGATGCTCGGTTCGATCTGTTTGGAGATAGTGTTAATCTTAATGCAAGATAGGTGTACTGTTTGCATGGAACATACCAAATGCTTGTAAATCAATCTAGACGCACATGATGGAACTCCTTGACGACGTGTGTCATACGAAATCTTGTTTCGGTCTGTTTGGAGACAGTGTTAGTTTCGGTGCAAGATAGGTGCAAGGTTTGCACATAATGCAGCATGATGACGTGTGTCATACAAAATCTTGCTTTGGTCTATTTGGAGACAGTGTTAGTTTCGGTGCAAGATAGGTGCAAGGTTTGCACATAATGCAGCATAGGCTAAGAAACCATTTTGGACGCACCCAATGGTACTCTTAGGTAAAAGGCTCATGTGAAAGATTGTTTTGGTCTATTTAGAGATAGTGCTAATCTTGATGCAAGATAGATGCATGGTCTGCATGGAACGTACCATATGCTTAGAAATTAATTTGGACACACCCGATAGAACTCTTTGATGGCGTGTGTCATATGGATTCTCGCTTTCGTGTGCTTAGAGACATTATTAGTTTCGGTGCAAGATATGTGCACGGTTTGCGCCTAATGCACCTAAGTCTAAGAAACCATTTTGGAAGCACCTGTTGGTACTCCTAGTTGAAGAGGCTCAAGTGGAGGCTCGGTTCGGTCTGTTTAGAGATAGTGCTAATCTTGATGCAAGATAGGTGCACGATTTGAATGGAACATACCATATGCTTAGAAATCGATCTGGACGCACATGATGGAACTCCTAGATGTCATGTGTCATACAAAATCTTGCTTTGGTCTATTTAGAGACAATGTTAGTTTCGGTGCAAGATAGGTGCACGGTTTGCACCTAATGCACCATAGGATAAGAAACCATTTTGTATGCACCCGATGGTACTCCTAGGTCATGGGGCTCAAGTGAAAACTCGGTTTGGTCTGTTTGGAGATAGTGCTAATCTTTATGCAAGATAGATACACAGTTTTCATGGAACATACAATATGCACAGAATTCAATTAGGACGCACCTGATATAACTCCTTGATGATGTGTGTCATATGGAATCTTGCTTTGATTCGTTTAGAGACAGTGTTAGTTTTGGTAGAAGATATGTGCACGGTTTACGCCTAATGCACCATAGGCTAAGAAACCATTTTAGACGCACCCGAAGGTACTAGTAGTTGAAGAGGCTCAAGTAGAGGCACGATTTGGATATAGTGCTAATCTTGATGCAAGATAGTTGCACAGTTTGCATGGAACGTACCATATGTTAAGAAATCATTTTGGACGCACCTAATGGAACTCCTAGATGACGTGTGTCATATGAAATCTCGCTTCGGTCTATTTGGAGACAATGTTAGTTTCGGTGCAAGATTGGTGCATAGTTTGTGCCTAACGCACCATAGTCTAAGAAACCATTTTTGATGCACCTGTTTGTACTCCTAGATGAAGAGGCTCAAGTGGATGCTCGGTTCGGTCTGTTTGGAGATAGTGCTAATCTTGATGCAAGATAGGTGCACGGTTTGCATGGAACATACCATATGCTTGTAAATCAATTTGGATGCACCCGATGGAACTCCTTGATGACGTGTGTCATATGGAATCTCGCTTTGGTCTGTTTAGAAACAGTGTTAGTTTCGGTGCAAGATATGTGCATGGTTTGCGCCTAATGCACCATAGTCTAAGAAACCATTTTGGAAGCACCTGTTGGTATTTCGGTGAAGAGCTCACGTGGAAGCTCGGTTTGATCTATTAAGAGATAGTGCTAATCTTGATGCAAGATAGGTGCATGATTTGCAAGGAACATGCCATATGCTTAGAAATCAATTTGGATGCACCCAATGGAACTCCTAGATGACGTGTGTCATATGGAATCTTGCTTGAGTCTGTTTGTAGACATTGTAAGTTTTAGTGCAAGATAGGTGCACAGTTTGCGCCTAATGCACCATAGTCTAAGAAACCATTTTGTATGCACTATTTGGTACTCCTAGGTGAAGAGGCTCAAGTGAAAGCTTGGTTTGGTCAGTTTGGAGATAGTGCTAATCATTATGCATGGTAGGTGCATGGTTTGCATGGAACATACCATATGCTTGGAAATCAATTTGGATGCACCCGATGGAACTCCTTGATGACATGTGTCATTTTGAATCTCGCTTCGGTCCATTTAGAGACATTGTTAGTTTCGGTGCAAGATAGGTGCATAGTTTGCACCTAATGCACCATAGTCTAAGAAACCATTTTGGACACACTTGTTGGTACTCCTAGGTGAAGCGGCTCAAGTGGAGGCTCGGTTCGGTCTGTTTAGAGATAGTGCTAATCTTGATGCAAGATAGGTGCACGATTTGCATGGAACATACCGTATTCTTAGAAATCAATTTAGACGCACCAGATCGAACTCCTAGATGACATGTGTCATATGGAATCTCACTTCGGTCCGTTTAGGTAGTGTTAGTTTCGATGCAAGATACTTTCACGGTTTGCACCTAATGCACCATAGGATAAGAAACCATTTTGGACGCACCCGATGGTACTCCTAGGTCAAGGGGCTCAAGTGAAAGCTCGGTTTGGTCTGTTTGGAGATAGTGCTAATCTTGATGCAATATAGATGCACGGTTTGCATGGAACATATGATCTGCTCAGAAATCAATTAGGACGCACCTGATATAACTCTTTGATGATATGTGTCAAGGAATCTTGCTTCAGTTCTTTTAGGGACAGTGTTAGTTTTGGTAGAAGATATGTGCACGGTTTACGTCTAATGCTCCATAGGTTAAGAAACCATTTTAGACGCACCCGATGGTACTCGTAGTTAAAGAGGCTCAAGTGAAGGCTTGATTTGGTCTATTCGGATATAGTGCTAATTTTGATGCAAGATAGTAGCACAGTTTGCATGGAACGTACCATATGTTAAGAAATCAATTTGGATGCGCCCAATGGAACTCCTAGATGACGTGTGTCATATGGAATCTCGCTTTGGTCTGTTTGGAGACAATGTTAGTTTTGGTGCAAGATAGGTGCATAGTTTGTGCCTAATGCACCATAGTCTAAGAAACCATTTTTGATGCACCTGTTTGTACTCCTAGATGAAGAGGCTCAATTGGAAGCTCGGTTCGTTCTGTTTGCAGATAGTGCTAATCTTGATGCAAGATAAGTGCACGGTTTACTTGGAACATACCATATGCTTGGAAATCAATTTGGATGCACCCGATGGAACTCCTTGATGACGTGTGTCATATGGAATCTCGCTTTGGTTTGTTTAGAAACATTGTTAGTTTCGGTGCAAGTTATGTGCATGGTTTGCGCCTAATGCACCATAGTCTAAGAAACCATTTTGGAAGCACCTATTGGTACTTCGGTGAAGAGGATCAAGTGGAAGTTCGGTTTGATCTGTTTGGAGATAGTGCTAATCTTGATGCAAGATAGGTGCATGATTTGCAAGGAACACACCATATGCTTAGAAATCAATTTGGACGCACCCAATGGAACTCCTAGACGACGTGTGTCATATGGAATCTTGCTTCGGTCCGTTGGTAGACTTTGTAAGCTTTTGTGCAAGATAGGTGCACAGTTTGCGCCTAATGCACCATAGTCTAAGAAACCATTTTGGACGAACTATTTGGTACTCCTGGGTCAAGAGGCTCAAGTGGAAGCTTGGTTCGGTCAGTTTGGAGATATTGCTAATCCTTATGCAAGGTAGGTGCATGGTTTGCCTGGAACATACCATATGCTTGGAAATCAATTTGGATGCACCCGATGCAACTCCTTCATGACGTGTGTCATATGGAATCTCACTTCGGTCCATTTGGAGACATTGTTAGTTTCGGTGCAAGGTAGGTGCACAGTTTGCACCTAATGCACCATAGTCTAAGAAACCATTTTCGACGCACTTGTTGGTACTCCTAGGTGAAGGGGCTCAAGTGGATGCTCGGTTCGGTCTGTTTGGAGATAGTGCTAATCTTGATGCAAGATAGGTGCACGGTTTACATGGAACATACCAAATGCATGCAAATCAATCTGGACGCACATGATGGAACTCCTAGATGAAGTGTGTCATACGAAATCTTACTTCGGTCTATTTGGAGACAGTGTTAGTTTCGGTGCAAGATAGGTGCAAGGTTTGCACATAATGCAGCATAGGCTAAGAAACCATTTTGGACACTCCCGATGGTACTCCTAGGTAAAAGGCTCAAGTTAAAGGTCGGTTTGGTCTATTTGGAGATAGTGCTAATCTTCATGCAAGATAGATGCACGGTCTGCATGGAACGTACCATATGCTTAGAAATTAATTTGGACACACCCGATAGAACTCCTTGATGACATGTGTCATACGGAATCTCGCTTTGGTGTGCTTAGAGACAGTATTAGTTTTGGTGCAAGATATTGCACGGTTTGCGCCTAATGCACCAAAGTCTAAGAAACCATTTTGGAAGCACCTGTTGGTACTCCTAGGTGAAGAGGCTCAAGTGGAGGCTCGGTGCAGTCTATTTAGAGATAGTGCTAATCTCGATGCAAGATAGGTGCATGATTTGCATGGAACATACCATATGCTCAGAAATCAATTTGGACACACCAGATGGAACTCCTAGATGACATGTGTCATATGGAATCTCACTTCGGTCCGTTGAGAGACAATGTTAGTTTCGGTGCAAGATAGGTAACCGGTTTGCACCTAATGCACCATTGGATAAGAAACCATTTTGGACGCACCCGATGGTACTCCTAGGTCAAGGGGCTCAAGTGAAAGCTCGGTTTGGTCTGTTTGGAGATAGTGCTAATCTTGATGCAAAAAAGATGCACGGTTTGTATGGAACATACGATATCCTGAGAAATCAATTAGGATGCACCTAATATAACTCCTTGACGATGTGTGTCATATGGAATCTTGCTCCGGTTCGTTTAGAGACAGTGTTAGTTTTGGTAGAAGATATGTGCACGGTTTACGCCATATGCACCATCGGCTAAGAAACCATTTTAGACGCACGCGATGGTACTCGTAGTTGAAGAAGCTCAAGTGGAGGCTCGATTTAGTCTGTTCGGATATAGTGCTAATCTTGATGCAAGATAGTTGCACAGTTTGCTTGGAACGTACCATATGTTAAGTAATCAATTTGGACGCACCCAATGAAACTCCTAGATGACGTGTGTCATATGGAATCTCGCATCGTTCTGTTTGGAGACATTGTTAGTTTCGGTGCAAGATAGGTTCATAGTTTGTGCCTAATGCACCATAGTCTAAGAAACCATTTTGGAAGCACCTGTTGGTACTTCGGTGAAAAGGATCAAGTGGAAGCTCGGTTTGATCTGTTTGGAGATAGTGCTAATCTTGATGCATGATAGGTGCATGATTTGCAAGAAACATACCATATGATTAGAAATCAATTTTGACGCACCCAATGGAACTTCTAGATGACGTATGTCATATGGAATCTTGCTTTGGTCCGTTCGTACACATTGTAAGTTTTAGTGCAAGATAGGTGCACAGTTTACACCTAATGCACCATAGTCTAAGAAACAATTTTGGATGCACTATTTGGTACTCCTGGGTGAAGAGGCTAGCTTGGTTTGGTCAGTTTGGAGATAGTGCTAATCCTTATGCAAAGTAGGTGCATGGTTTGCATGGAACATACCATATGCTTGGAAATAAATTTGGATGCACCCGATGGAACTCCTTAATGACTTGTGCCATATGGAATCTTGCTATGGTCCATTTGGAGATATTGTTAGTTTCGGTGCAAGTTAGGTGCACAGTTTGCACCTAATACACCATAGTCTAAGAAACCATTTTGGACGCACTTGTTGGTACTCCTAGACGAAGGAGCTCAAGTGGATGCTCGGTTCGATCTGTTTGGAGATAGTGTTAATCTTAATGCAAGATAGGTGCACGGTTTGCATGGAACATACCAAATGCTTGTAAATCAATCTAGACGCACATGATGGAACTCCTTGACGACGTGTGTCATACGAAATCTTGTTTCGGTCTGTTTGGAGACAGTGTTAGTTTTGGTGCAAGATAGGTGCAAGGTTTGCACATAATGCAGCATGATGACGTGTGTCATACAAAATCTTGCTTTGGTCTATTTGGAGACAGTGTTAGTTTCGGTGCAAGATAGGTGCAAGGTTTGCACATAATGCAGCATAGGCTAAGAAACCATTTTGGACGCACCCAATGGTACTCTTAGGTAAAAGGCTCATGTGAAAGCTTGGTTTGGTCTATTTAGAGATTGTGCTAATCTTGATGCAAGATAGATGCATGGTCTGCATGGAACGTACCATATGCTTAGAAATTAATTTGGACACACCCGATAGAACTCTTTGATGGCGTGTGTCATATGGATTCTCGCTTTCGTGTGCTTAGAGACATTATTAGTTTCGGTGCAAGATATGTGCACGGTTTGCGCCTAATGCACCTAAGTCTAAGAAACCATTTTGGAAGCACCTGTTGGTACTCCTAGTTGAAGAGGCTCAAGTGGAGGCTCGGTTCGGTCTGTTCAGAGATAGTGCTAATCTTGATGCAAGATAGGTGCACGATTTGCATGGAACATACCATATGCTTAGAAATCGATCTGGACGCACATGATGGAACTCCTAGATGTCATGTGTCATACAAAATCTTGCTTTGGTCTATTTAGAGACAATGTTAGTTTCGGTGCAAGATAGGTGCACGGTTTGCACCTAATGCACCATAGGATAAGAAACCATTTTGTATGCACCCGATAGTACTCCTAGGTCATGGGGCTCAAGTGAAAACTCGGTTTGGTCTGTTTGGAGATAGTGCTAATCTTTATGCAAGATAGATACACAGTTTTCATGGAACATACAATATGCACAGAATTCAATTAGGACGCACCTGATATAACTCCTTGATGATGTGTGTCATATGGAATCTTGCTTTGATTCGTTTAGAGACAGTGTTAGTTTTGGTAGAAGATATGTGCACGGTTTACGCCTAATGCACCATAGGCTAAGAAACCATTTTAGACGCACCCGAAGGTACTAGTAGTTGAAGAGGCTCAAGTGGAGGCACGATTTGGATATAGTGCTAATCTTGATGCAAGATAGTTGCACAGTTTGCATGGAACGTACCATATGTTAAGAAATCATTTTGGACGCACCTAATGGAACTCCTAGATGACGTGTGTCATATGAAATCTCGCTTCGGTCTATTTGGAGACAATGTTAGTTTCGGTGCAAGATAGGTGCATAGTTTGTGCCTAACGCACCATAGTCTAAGAAACCATTTTTGACGCACCTGTTTGTACTCCTAGATGAAGAGGCTCAAGTGGATGCTCGGTTCGGTCTGTTTGGAGATAGTGCTAATCTTGATGCAAGATTGGTGCACGGTTTGCATGGAACATACCATATGCTTGTAAATCAATTTGGATGCACCCGATGGAACTCCTTGATGACGTGTGTCATATGGAATCTCGCTTTGGTCTGTTTAGAAACAGTGTTAGTTTCGGTGCAAGATATGTGCATGGTTTGCGCCTAATGCACCATAGTCTAAGAAACCATTTTGGAAGCACCTGTTGGTATTTCGGTGAAGAGCTCACGTGGAAGCTCGGTTTGATCTATTAAGAGATAGTGCTAATCTTGATGCAAGATAGGTGCATGATTTGCAAGGAACATGCCATATGCTTAGAAATCAATTTGGATGCACCCAATGGAACTCCTAGATGACGTGTGTCATATGGAATCTTGCTTGAGTCTGTTTGTAGACATTGTAAGTTTTAGTGCAAGATAGGTGCACAGTTTGCGCCTAATGCACCATAGTCTAAGAAACCATTTTGTATGCACTATTTGGTACTCCTAGGTGAAGAGGCTCAAGTGAAAGCTTGGTTTGGTCAGTTTGGAGATAGTGCTAATCATTATGCATGGTAGGTGCATGGTTTGCATGGAACATACCATATGCTTGGAAATCAATTTGGATGCACCCGATGGAACTCCTTGATGACATGTGTCATTTTGAATCTCGCTTCGGTCCATTTACAGACATTGTTAGTTTCGGTGCAAGATAGGTGCATAGTTTGCACCTAATGCACCATAGTCTAAGAAACCATTTTGGACACACTTGTTGGTACTCCTAGGTAAAGCGGCTCAAGTGGAGGCTCGGTTCGGTCTGTTTAGAGATAGTGCTAATCTTGATGCAAGATAGGTGCACGATTTGCATGGAACATACCGTATTCTTAGAAATCAATTTAGACGCTCCAGATGGAACTCCTAGATGACATGTGTCATATGGAATCTCACTTCGGTCCGTTTAGGTAGTGTTAGTTTCGATGCAAGATACTTTCACGGTTTGCACCTAATGCACCATAGGATAAGAAACCATTTTGGACGCACCCGATGGTACTCCTAGGTCAAGGGGCTCAAGTGAAAGCTCGGTTTGGTCTGTTTGGAGATAGTTCTAATCTTGATGCAATATAGATGCACGGTTTGCATGGAACATATGATCTGCTCAGAAATCAATTAGGACGCGCCTGATATAACTCTTTGATGATATGTGTCATGGAATCTTGCTTCAGTTCTTTTAGGGACAGTGTTAGTTTTGGTAGAAGATATGTGCACGGTTTACGTCTAATGCTCCATAGGTTAAGAAACCATTTTAGACGCACCCGATGGTACTCGTAGTTAAAGAGGCTCAAGTGAAGGCTTGATTTGGTCTATTCGGATATAGTGCTAATTTTGATGCAAGATAGTAGCACAGTTTGCATGGAACGTACCATATGTTAAGAAATCAATTTGGACGCGCCCAATGGAACTCCTAGATGACGTGTGTCATATGGAATCTCGCTTTGGTCTGTTTGGAGACAATGTTAGTTTTGGTGCAAGATAGGTGCATAGTTTGTGCCTAACGCACCATAGTCTAAGAAACCATTTTTGATGCACCTGTTTGTACTCCTAGATGAAGAGGCTCAAGTGGAAGCTCGGTTTGGTCTGTTTGAAGATAGTGCTAATCTTGATGCAAGATAGGTGCACGGTTTGCATAGAACATACCATATGCTTGGAAATCAATTTAGATGCACCTGATGGAACTCTGATGACGTGTGTCATATGGAGTCTCGCTTTGGTCTGTTTAGAAACTGTGTTAGTTTTGGTGCAAGATATGTGCATGGTTTGCGCCAAATGCACCATAGTCTAAGAAACCATTTTGGAAGCACCTGTTGTTACTTCGGTGAAGAGGCTCAAGTGGAAGCTCGGTTTAATCTATTTGGAGATAGTGCTAATCTTGATACAAGATAGGTGCATGATTTGCAGGGAACATACCATATGCTTGGAAATCAATTTGGATGCACCCGATGGAACTCCTTGATGACGTGTGTCATTTGGAATCTCGCTTTGGTCCATTTGGAGACATTGTTAGTTTCGGTGCAAGATAGGTGCATAGTTTGCACCTAATGCACCATAGTCTTAGAAACCATTTTGGACGCACTTGTTGGTACTCCTAGGTGAAGGGGCTCAAGTGGATGCTCGGTTCGGTCTGTTTGGAGATAGTGCTAATCTTGATGCAAGATAGGTGCACGGTTTGCAAGGAACATACCAAATGCTTGGAAATCAATCTGGACGCAGATGATGGAACTCCTAGATGACGTGTGTCATACGAAATCTTGCTTCGGTATGTTTGGAGACAGTGTTAGTTTTGGTGTTTGGAGACAGTGTTAGTTTCGGTGCAAGATAGGTGCAAGATTTGCACATAATGCAGGATAGGCTAAGAAACCATTTTGGATGCACTCGATGGTACTCCTAGGTAAAAGGCTCAAGTGAAAGCTCGGTTTGGTCTATTTGGAGATAGTGCTAGTCTTGATGCAAGATAGATGCACGGTCTGCATGGAACGTACCATATACTTAGAAATTAATTTGGACACACCCGATAGAACTCCTTGATGACGTGTGTCATATGGAATCTCGCTTTGGTGTGCTTAGAGACTGTATTAGTTTCGGTGTAAGATATGTGCACGGTTTGCGCCTAATGCACCAAAGTCTAAGAAACCATTTTGGAAGCACCTGTTGGTACTCCTAGGTGAAGAGGCTCGGTTCGTTCTGTTTAGAGATAGTGCTAATCTTGATGCAAGATAGGTGCACAATTTGCATGGAACATGCCATATGCTCTGAAATCAATTTGGACACACCAGATGGAACTCCTAGATGACATGTGTCATATGGAATCTCACTTCGGTCCGTTTAGAGACAATGTTAGTTTCACTACAAGATAGGTGCACGGTTTGCACCTAATGCACCATAGGATAAGAAACCATTTTGGACGCACCCGATGGTACTCCTAGGTCACGGGGCTCAAGTGAAAGCTCGGTTTGGTCTGTTTAGAGATAGTGCAAATCTTGATGCAAGCTAGATGCACGGTTTGCATGGAACATATGATATGCTCAGAAATCAATTAGGACGCACCAGATATAACTCTTTGATGATTTGTGTCATATGGAATCTTGCTCCGGTTCGTTTAGAGACAGTGTTAGTTTTGGTAGAAGATATGTGCACGGTTTACGCCATATGCACCATAGGCTAATAAACCATTTTAGACGCACCTGATGGTACTCGTAGCTGAAGAAGCTCAAGTGGTGGCTTGATTTGGTCTATTCGGATATAGTGCTAATCTTGATGCAAGATAGTTGCACAGTTTGCATGGAACGTACCATATGTTAAGAAATCAATTTGGACGCACCTAATGGAACTCCTAGATGACGTGTGTCATATGGAATCTAGCTTCGTTCTGTTTGGAGACAGTATTAGTTTCGGTGCAAGATATGTGCGTGGTTTGCGCCTAATGCACCAAAGTCTAAGAAACCATTTTTGACGCACCTGTCTGTACTCCTAGATGAAGAGGCTCAGGTGGAACCTCGGTTCGGTATGTTTGGAGATAGTGCTAATCTTGATGCAACATAGGTGCACGGTTTACATGGAACATACCATATGCTTGGAAATCAATTTGTATGCACCCGATGGAACTCCTTGATGACGTGTGTCATATGGAATCTCACTTTGGTCTGTTTAGAAACAGTGTTAGTTTCGGTGCAAGTTATGTGCATGGTTTGCGCCTAATGCACCATAGTCTAAGAAACCATTTTGGAAGCACCTGTTGGTACTTCGGTGAAGAGGCTCAAGTGGAAGCTTGGTTCGGTCAGTTTGGAGATAGTGCTAGTCCTTATGCAAGGTAGGTGCATGGTTTGCATGGAACATACCATATGCTTGGAAATCAATTTGGATGCACCCGATGGAACTCCTTGATGACGTGTGTCATATGGAATCTCCCTTCAGTCCATTTGGAGACATTATTAGTTTCGGTGCAAGATAGGTGCACAGTTTGCACCTAATGCACCATAGTCTAAGATACCATTTTGGTTTCAAGTGGATGCTCGGTTCTTTCTGATTGGAGATATTGCTAATCTTGATGCAAGATAGGTGCACAGTTTGCATGAAACATACCAAATGCTTGGAAAACAATCTGGAAGCACATGATGGAACTCCTAGATGACGTGTGTCATACGAAATCTTGCTTCGGTCTGTTTGGAGACAGTGTTAGTTTCGGTGCAGGATAGGTTTATGGTTTGCACATAATGCAGCATAGGCTAAGATACCATTTTGGACGCACTCGATGGTACTCCTAGGTAAAAGGGTCAAGTGAAAGCTCGGTTTGATCTATTTGGAGATAGTGCTAATCTTGATGCAAGATAGATGCACGGTCTGCATGGAACGTACCATAAGCTTAGAAATTAATTTGGACACACCCGATAGAACTCCTTGATGACGTGTGTCATATGGAATCTGGCTTTCGTGTGCTTAGAGACAGTATTAGTTTCGGTGCAAGTTATGTGCATGGTTTGCGCCTTATGCACCATAGTCTAAGGAACAATTTTGGAAGCACCTGTTGGTACTTCGGTGAAGAGGCTCAAGTGGAAGCTCGGTTTAATCTGTTTGGATATAGTGCTAATCTTGATGCAAGATAGGTGCATGATTTGCGTGGAACATACCATATGCTTAGAAATCAATTTGGACGCACCCAATGGAACTCCTAGATGATGTGTAACGACCCAGAAATTTTCTTAAAATACCAAAAATACCACCTGAAAATTTTTTCTGAAAATAACCCTTGCTTGGTGAATGCATGCTAGGAAAAACACCCTATAGATGCACAAGTGGAGCCTATTTAATTATTAAGCATATGCATACTTAATTTAATGTGTGATTTGGCACTTATTGATTTTATGTGTTGATTAATAAAATCAATAACTTGTGTTTAATTAATTCTCTTCTAAAGCCGACCCTTGGCTTGTGTCCATGAGAACCCTAGACCCCTAGAGGATCCCTTTTAGGGTGTGTACAAGTTGGCAACTTGTATATGCAAATAGGGATCAAGGTGTAGATAGTGTAATTATCAGAAATAGGAAAAGACTTAAGTAGGGTTGGGAAATAGAAAACTGGCTTCCTGCCCAACTCGGCCTGCGGCCAATCAGCGGCCCAGCACCAGCGCGCGGCCCGCATGCAGCACCCCGCCCGCGCTCGCGTCGCCAGCGGCCCAGGAGCCACCGCGGCCCGGCACCGCACTCTGCCGCGGCCCAGCGCTCACCCAGCTCACCGCGCGGCCTAGCTTCACACCCACGCCCGCGCTCCACTCCGGCACGGCCCAACCGCAAGCCGAGCGGCGCGGCCGCGCCCAGCACAGCCACCCCGCACGGCTGACTGGTGGCCCCCGCCCGTCATCTCCCACCTTTCCCCCCCTCTCCTCTGCTTTTCTTCCCCAGCGACTCTGCCGTGGTGACGCCACCCGCGCCCCACTTTTGACCGGACGAGCGCGGATTGGAGATCACCAACGCGCCCGCAACCACTCCCGCACCCCAAGCCCTAGCCTCGCGGACGCCAACACCCTACACGTGTCCCGATGTCATCCCCCGCCGTCCGCCGCAACCATGGCCGGGAATGGCTATAAAAGCCAATTTCCGAAGACCACCCAATGACTTCCAAAGGAAGCTAGAAGGCTTCGTCAAGCTGAGGCCTCCTACGTTTGACTGCGCTGATGATGATCCCATCACCGCCGAGGACTGGCTGCATGAGATCAAGAAGAAGCTGGACCTCACCACTTGCACTGATGAGGAGTGTGTGGGAGTCGCCGCTCACCAGCTCACTGGCGCTGCACGCGCAAGGTGGGACAGTTACAGTGACACCCATGAGAACCCTGGGAGCATAACCTGGGCTGAGTTCACTGAGGCGTTCTGTGAGCAGCATGTGCCTGAGGGTGTCATGGACGCCAAGGTGGAGGAGTTCCGCAACATCTCCCAGGGCACTCAGAAGGTACAGGAGTATGCCACTCGCTTCACCCGCACCATGAGGTATGCTCCAGATGAGTCCAACACTGAGAAGAAGAAGATGTACTTCTTCAAGAAGGGTCTGAGTACGCGCCTCAAGGTGGCCCTCTCGGGTCACACCTGCTACACCCTCCGGGAGATGATCAACAAGGCCCTGGAGATGGAGAGGGACCGCCTGGAGGCCGATGCTCAGTACAAGGAGAAGAAGCACCGGTCCGAGAGTTCTTCTCGTGGCCCGGCACCCCAGAGGCCACGTGCTCACGTACCCCCTCCGTCGCGCCCCCGCTCTGCTCAGGGTGCTGCACCGGCTCCGGGACGAGGAGGTGGTACCCACACCGCCAACTACCACCGCCCCACTCAGAGCCGCCCCGTGCAGAGTACCAACACGTGGAAGGCCGCTGCACCCACCTCCACTGGCAGTGTGCCTTTCGCTTGCTCGAACTGTGGTCAGCCAGGCCACAAGGCTGCCCACTGCCCCGCAAAGACTGCTCCACCACCTACCCCGGCTGCGACCAGGCAGGCACCTGCTCAGGGCACACTTCGCAAGCCAGCTGTGGGAGCCACCCGCGGCCGTCTCACACACCTGACAGCGCAGGACGCACAGGACGCCCCTGATGCGGTGTATGGTATGTTTTTGGTACAGGGAGTTATGGCATCAGTTCTATTCGATTCGGGTGCGACCTGCTCATATGTATCCTCTAGATTTGCACGAGAGCACAACCTACCCGTGTCACCACGGAAGGTACCTATAGACACCATATCTCCTTTAGGAAACCTCAGATGCACCCAAAAGTGTCAGGGAGTGAGTATCACCATTGAGGGTTACCCTTTTCTAGCTGACCTCACCTTACTTCTGTCAGATGGACTGGATGTTATCTTAGGGATGGATTGGCTGACCCAACACAAGGGAGTGATATCTTGTTCACCGAGGTATGTGGAGATAACGCACCCGAGTGGTCACGTGCTTCGATGTGAGCCTAACCATGAGAAGAAGGCACCCATGATATGTGCCTTAGAAGCCAAGTCAGTTGAGGAGGTGCCTGTAGTGAGTGAGTATCCTGACGTGTTTCCTGAGGAGTTGCCAGGTATGCCACCTGACAGAGACGTGGAGTTCGTGATTGACCTTCTACCGAGGACGGGTCCCATTGCTAAGAGGCCCTACCGCATGTCAGTTGATGAGCTGGAAGAGCTCAAGAAGCAACTCAAGGAGTTGGCAGATAAGGGGTACATTAGACCCAGTGCTTCACCGTGGGGTTCCCTTGTCTTGTTCGTTAAGAAGAAGGATGGTTCCATGAGGATGTGTATTGACTACTGAAACTTAAATGTTGTGACTGTCAAGAACAAGTACCCTCTTCCGAGGATCGATGATCTATTAGATCAGTTGAAGGATGCCAAGTTCTTCTCAAAAATCGATCTATGATTCGGGTACCATCAGATGAAGATCAGACCGGAGGATATACATAAGACAACCTTTGTCACAAGGTATGGGCAATATGAGTTCACCGTTGTGTCCTTCGGACTCACAAATGCCCCAGCCTACTTCATGAATATGATGAAAAAGGTGTTCATGGAAGAACTAGACAAGTTCGTTGTGGTGTTCATTGATGATATTCTTGTCTATTCAGCCTCCGCCGAGGAACATGAGCAGCACTTGAGAGTAGTTCTGGAGAAGTTGAGGCAGAACCAACTCTACACCAAGTTCAGTAAGTGCGAGTTCTGGCTTGAAGAAGCCGCCTTCCTTGGGCATGTTCTCACAGCTGAGGGAGTTGCAGTTAACCCAGCCAAAATAGAGGCCGTGAAGGAATGGGAGCAACCCCGTAGTGGGACTGATATCCGTAGTTTTCTAGGTTTGGCCGGGTACTACCGCCGATTCATTGAGAATTTCTCTAAGATCGCCAAGCCAATGACCAACCTCCTCAAGAAGACCAATGAGTTTGAGTGGACACCTGAGTGTGAACAGAGCTTTCAGACCTTGAAACAGAAGCTTACCACCACCCCTGTGCTGGCCTTGCCTGACATTCAGAAAGACTTCGTAGTCTACTGTGATGCTTCGAGACAGGGACTCAGATGTGTTCTGATGTAGAGTGGGAAGTCATAGCATATGCGTCGCGTCAGCTGAAAGACCATGAGCAACGCAACCCCACCCATGACCTTGAGCTAGCGGCTGTAGTGCACGCCTTGAAGATCTGGAGACACTACTTGATCGACAACAAGTGTGATATATACACTGATCACAAGAGCTTGAAGTACTTCTTCACTCAAGAAGATTTGAACATGAGACAACATAGGTGGTTAGAGCTCATAAAGGACTACAACCTAGAGATCCACTACCAACCGGGGAAGGCAAATGTAGTTGCTGACGCCCTGAGCCGCAAGAGTTACTGTCATAGCCTGTCCATGGAAGCCATACCGTTAGAGTTATGTCAGGAGATGGGAGACCTACAACTCGAGGTCATACCCAAGGGTTTGCTCAGTGAGTTGCGGATACAATATGACCTAGAAGATCGAATCCGCAAAGCCCAGCAGGACTGTCCTGAGATCCAAGAGGTCCACGAACGCATGGATGGCGGGAAGTGCCCTGAGTTCCGAGTTGATGAAAGAGGGACATATTGGTGCAAGAATAGAATCTGTGTACCTAGCGACGAAGCCTTGCGTGAAGAGATCTTGTCGGAGGCCCACGACTCCAGGTACTGTATACACCCTAGCAGCACCAAAATGTACGCTGATTTGAGGAAGGTCTTCTGGTGGAAGGATATGAAGAAAGACTTCACCGGACATGTTGCTCAATGTGACACGTGCAATAGGGTCAAAGCGGAGCACCAGAGGCCAGCTGGGTTGCTCAAACCCCTAGACATACCACAGTGGAAATGGGACAACATAACCATGGACTTTATCGTAGGATTACCTCGGTCCTCGCAAAGCCATGACTCCATCTGGGTGATAGTTGATCGACTCACCAAAGTAGCCCACTTCGTGCCAGTCAAGACAGACTACCGAGCCGACAAATTGGCAGACTTGTACGTACATCACATCCTCAGGCTTCACGGGGCACCTGCTAGCATAGTATCATACCGTGGCCCCCAGTGGGTATCCAAGTTTTGGCAGAGCCTGCACAAGGCAATCGACACTCGCCTAGACTATAGCACCGCATACCACCCGCAGACTGATGGGCAGACTGAGAGGGTGAACCAGGTCCTGGAGGACATGCTCAGAGCTTGTGTACTGAAGTATGGGTCAGATTGGGAAAAAAGCCTACCTCATGCAGAGTTCTCCTACAATAACAGTTATCAGGCCAGCATTCAGATGTCACCTTTCGAAGCCCTATACGGAAGGAAATGCAAGACCCCGTTGATGTGGTCACAGGTGGGAGAGAGAGCGTTCTTTGGCCCTGATAAAATTAAAGAGGCCGAAGAAAGAGTCGCCCATGTGCGAGAGAACTTGAAGATCGCTCAGAGCCAACAGAAGAGTTATGCGGATAACCATCGGAGGGATCTCGAGTTCAAGGTGGGAGATCATGTGTACCTCAAGGTCTCCTCGCTACGTGGGACTTTCAGATTCCATGTGAAAGGGAAGCTGGCACCCAGGTTTGTAGGCCCCTACCAGGTCGTTGCTAGATTTGGCAAGTTAGCATACAAGCTAGAGTTACCAGAGGAGCTAGACAGAGTGCATCCAGTGTTCCACGTATCTCAGTTGCGCAGGTGTTTGAAACTGCCAGAGATACAAGTGCCCGTTGAGTCGCTAGACCTACAGGAGACACTAGAGTACCGGGAGTACCCAGTCAAGATTCTAGACAGAGCCACCAAGGAAACTAGAAGCTCTACTATTCCCATGTGCAAGGTTCTGTGGAGCAACCACATAGAAAGAGAAGCCAATTGGGAGAAAGAGTCCGAGTTGCAGTTACGTTACCCCTACCTCTTCGAAAGGTACGCCACACCTTAAATCTCAGGACGAGATTCCAATGAGGGGGAAGGACTGTAACGACCCAGAAATTTTCTTAAAATACCAAAAATACCACCTGAATTTTTTTTTCTAAAAATAACCCTTGCTTGGTGAATGCATGCTAGGAAAAACACCCTGTAGATGCACAAGTGGAGCCTATTTAATTATTAAGCATATGCATACTTAATTTAACGTGTGATTTGGCACTTATTGATTTTATGTGTTGATTAATAAAATCAATAACTTGTGTTTAATTAATTCTCTTCTAAAGCTGACCCTTGGCTTGTGTCCATGAGAACCCTAGACCCCTAGAGGACCCCTTTTAGGGTGTGTACAAGTTGGCAACTTGTATATGCAAATAGGGATCAAGGTGTAGATAGTGTAATTATCAGAAATAGGAAAAGACATAAGTAGGGTTGGGAAATAGAAAACTGGCTTCCTGCCCAACTCGGCCTGCGGCCAGTCAGCGGCCCAGCAGCAGCGCGCGGCCCGCACGCAGCACCCCACCCGCGCTCGTGTCACCAGCGGCCCAGGCGCCACCACGGCCCGGCACCGCACTCCGCCGCGGCCCAGCTTCACACCCACGCCCGCGCTCCACTCTTGCACGGCCCAACCACAAGCCGAGCGGCGTGGCCGCGCCCAGCACAGCCACCCCGCACGGCTGACGGGTGGCCCCCGCCCGTCATCTCCCACCTTTCCCCCCCTCTCCTCTGCTTTTCTTCCCCAGCGACTCTGCCGTGGTGACGCCACCCGCGCCCCAGTTTTGACCGGACGAGCGCGGATTGGAGATCACCAACGCGCCCGAACCACTCCCGCACCCCAAGCCCTAGCCTCGCAGACGCCAACACCCTACACGTGTCCCGATGTCATCCCCCGCCGTCCGCCACAACCATGGCCGGGAATGGCTATAAAAGACAATTTCCGAAGCCCTAGCGCCTCCCATCCACAACGACACCACACCGCGGCTCAGCCGCCACACGCCGAGCACTGCAAGCCCAGGGAGAAGCGAGTAGGCGGGGCGACCACGCCGCGGGAACCGTCCAGGGCACCGGAGCAGGCGAGATCGCCGCCGCCGTCCCTCCCCCATCCTCGCGGCGGGCTTCACGGCATGGCACCACGAACCATCTGCACGGCGCTAGCTCTCCACTGCGACGCTAGCCACCAACCCCGCCACCCCCGGTATGTCTACGATTCTCGTCTCTGTGCACCACCAAGCCGAGCGCTTGCGCCATGGCCGCACGCCGGCAAACGCACCCAAGGCGCTGCCTTTTGCACTCCCCGCGTCCGTCTCGCTCTCGCACACCGCACACCCGCGCGCACACAGCACATGCACATCCGGGTCGGGAGCAAGGCCCGGCCTTTGCTGAACCACCGCGAGAGCTGGAACGGGAGCGCGAACGCGCGATCTCCGCGGACGCGCCCTGGACAGTGGCACGGACTCACCTGAGCAGACCTCAAGGCACCAGTTTCGCGCCCGCCTACGCACCGCGCCACCCGTGAGCGCCGTCTGCCGCGACGCGCACGCCCGAGCGAGCACGAAACTGGTGCCTTGAGGTCTGCCGTCCCGGCCGCTGCGCATCACTAGAGGGTCCCAAATCTCCTCTAGCGTTCTTGCCTTGCTCTAGAACGCTCTGAGCGCGCGCCTTTGCCAAGAGAAGAGCGCGGAAACGCTGGGGGCGAGGCGCGGCCATGCGTCCGCCATGGCCGGCCCCCGCCTAAATGCAGAGCGCCCCGGGTCGCTACGGTCGGTAAGGAGAGGAAGAGTGACGCCACACGAGTTGTGCAGAGGGAACGGAAGTCGAGGTGCCACTTAGAGTGGAAGAACAAAGGGGGAAAAAGGCACCGGAGCACCGCCGGAGCATGGCGCTGCCCATCGGCGTCGTGGGAGAGGGGAGCAGGGGAGAGGAGGGAGAGAGAGCCTCCTGGCTGCACCCGATGCGCCGTGGACCGAAGAGGAGGAGAGAGACGGTGGACTAGGTCCACGAAGACCCAGCCAGCGGACCACAGACCCCGCCGTGCACCCGCGCGCCCGCTCCCTGGTCGCTGGGCCGAGCCCAGCACAAGGCCGAGGCCCAGCAGCGCCAGCCAGCCGCAAGAAGGCCGACGCCGGCCCAATACCTCGCCCCCCCTGGCCACTGAGTCGGGCCGAAACCAAGCCCAGGCCGCAGGGTCAACTCCCTGCCCCTTTTCTTTTTCTTTTCCAAGCCTATAACTTGCATAAATCTTTTAATCGACATATGACTTCCGAAAAATATAAACCAAGTATCCAAATTTTTCTAAAAACAAGCTCTACGTCTTAGGCTTATTTATGAGTGCATTTGGTTCTTTCGATTCTTCTATTGGTTTTTTGTGATATCTATAGGAGTCGCTTATTGCGACCATATGTCTCGTTTGACAGACCCGGAGGAGCCGACGACTGAGGAGTACGACCCCGACTACACTAAGGAGCTCGAGGACGACTTGCCAGGTGCCACGTCCCACCCAACCTCGTAGTATCCTACTTAGTCATGCCATGAATGTAGAAGCTAGTGCTTTACTTTTATGCAATAGTCTAAGGTAGGATGCATGGTAGAAATGCTTGTGAGCCATTACCTTGTCGCAACCTACTACCCTTGCTTACCTGCAGTTAGGATAGAAGCTCGCAACTTACTTATGGTACTCTACTCTGCATTATATCTATGATGTGATGCTAGGTGGGAAGTTGATGGCTGGGTTAAGGCATGTGATGCCGTAGACTCATTAACGGTTTTGGGGAGATCTTGGCGTGTGTTTTGGGTGAGTGGTGAGGGTCGAGTCGACCGAGCAGGAATGTACGACGAGTCTTGAGACGAGTCTTGCCGGGGAATGCTACCTGGGCGTTCCCCAAGAGAGATGCCTGTGGCGGGCTCACGTGACAGGGAGAGGTCCCGGAGTGGAGTGTCTTCGTGGGACGAAGCGCCGGGATGGGAGGTGCTGTTTAGCACGGGGTGACCGGATGTCCCGTTGAGCGGGGTATCGGCCAACCCCACGTGAAGATATCTTGCTTGGTCGCTTAAGGACTGATATGTTCTGTGGACCGGGTCTTAGGAAGCCTTGCACCCTCACTCGCCTTCTTGGGAGGGGGACGGATGTACGACCATCTAGGGCGATGCCTCTACTACTAGGTTGTTAGCGGATAGTGTAGGGAGGTACGGGCATGGGACCCACACCCTCCTAAGACAGCGTAGTGACCCTGGGGGCCCGGTACTACGTCTCACAGTCTCAGCATGCCGGTGGTACTCCAGTATGGCCCTAGTTCTGAGTGGTAGGGTGGCATCGTGTTAGTTGGAAGGCAGCCCGGAATCAGCCTAGACGATGTACAGCGTCGATGATGGTGATCTTGTGAGTGGTGTAAACCTCTGCAGAGTTTCTAGTTGATCGATCGATACATATGCCGTTCGCGGCTATGGACCTTTCCTAAGTACAGCTTCACTTGACTAGTGAGAGGAGTCCTTTCTATCTTCCCCTGGGTTTGTGTTGGACCCGGCGATGGCCGCTGAGGCAAGGCACGAGCGGGAGTCATCCTTGCCGCCTAGAGAATGTGAGTGTGGCGAGATGTGTGTGCTGGGATGGGGGAATGTGTGAAAGGAGTTGGATTAAAAGTTGGCTTATTATTATAAAATTTGGACTTAATCGCATAGGAAGCTACAGCCATAAATTAGGTCTTTTGATACATCCCCTTGCATTCCACCTTCCACAAAGCTTCGCAAAAGCATAGGGTGGGAGCCAGTGGCCAGTACAAATCGTACTGATACTTTGGCAGCAGGTTCTGAGCCTGAGTACGACTACGCGGGCGACGATTGGGAGGAGTAGCTGTCTCATCCTACGCTCAAGTTTGGAGGATCCGGAGTTCGCGCCTTCGCTATCTACCCGATGCTGTTCCGCATGCTGTGTGTGTGTGTGTGAGTGTGATTCCACCAAGTGGCGATGTAATAATGAGTAAACCTCTCTTGTACTCTCTTTTGTTCATGTATGACTTGTATAACAGCTGAAATTCGGGTATTTCGAATTGACTCCTTCGTGCGTTAATTCGTTTTACAATTCGAATCTGGGGATTTCCCTACGAGGAAATCTAGATCGTTTCAGATGTGTGTCATATGGAATCTCGCTTTGGTCTGTTTAGAAACAGTGTTAGTTTCGGTGCAAGTTATGTGCATGGTTTGCGCCTAATGCACCATAGTCTAAGAAGCAATTTTGGAAGCACCTGTTGGTACTTCGGTGAAGAGGCTCAAGTGGAAGCTCGGTTTGATCTGTTTGGAGATAGTGCTAATCTTGATGCAAGGTAGGTGCATGGTTTGCATGGAACATACCATATGCTTGGAAATCAATTTGGATGCACCCGATGGAACTCCTTGATGACGTGTGTCATATGGAATCTCCCTTCGGTCCATTTGGAGACATTGTTAGTTTCGGTGCAAGATAGGTGCACAGTTTGCACCTAATGCAACATAGTCTAAGAAACTATTTTGGACGCACTTGTTGGTACTCCTAGGTGAAGGGGCTCAAGTGGATGCTCGGTTCGGTCTGTTTGGAGATAGTGCTAATCTTGATGCAAGATAGGTGCACGGTTTGCATGGAACATTCCAAATGCTTGGAAATCAATCGGGACACACATGATGGAACTCCTAGATGACGTGTGTCATACGAAATCTTGCTTCGGTCTGTTTGGAGATAGTGTTAGTTTTGGGGCAAGATAGCGCTAATCTTGATGCAAGATAGATCCACGGTTTGCATGGAACATACGATATGCTCAGAAATCAATTAGGACGCACT